>NC_136493.1:2307500-2387500 GCF_053919585.1 Euprymna scolopes
TTTGGTTTTGATACCCCCAAATTCGCAGCTATCTTTTTACAACCCTTCCTTTTCATAACCTATCATACTTTCATAAATCAGAGTCCATTTTCTGTAGACTGTTTTTGAACCCAGTCACCGACGGGTACTTTTGCTAGTATATATATATATATATATATATATATATATATATATATATATATATAGAGAGAGAGAGAGAGAGAGAGAGAGGCAGACAGAGACAGAGAGAGAATAAATGACAAAATGTTATATTCCAAAATTCATGATGTTGACCATCTTATAATTAATTCCTTTAAGACCGTTGACTTATACAATTCATGACAGTATCTCTTTCATGGCACAAAATCGATCACTTAATTATTATATCAATCATTGAATCTATTATGCCCTTAACTCATCAGAAAAAAATAGCAACAATCAATCCATCAAAAGGAATTGAAATGTGATTTGACATGATTAAAATCCGAAAATTGGAAGAGAAGCTGCATATACCTTTAATATGATTCCATTACGCCATATTGAATTTTTATCAAACAAAGTCATTAAACCCAACTATTCGTACTAACAATTTTAATTAATTTATGAATCTTTTTCCAAGATGTTCTATTTAATGATTAATAAATTTATTTATTCTAATTTGTGTATACATACTTATGAAAATAATATCAACAAATTATAAACTATTATACATGTTTGTATAATAGTTTATAATTTGTTGATATTATTATATATATATATACTAGCAAAAATATTCGTGCTTTGCAGGGGTCATTGCTGTACGTTCGGGTATCCGCTTTGCAGTAAGTGGATGTTGTAAGAGCCACACTAAACAGGTTTGATCATGATCGGTTCAGTGGTGTGAGCTGTAGGAGAATATATGTACATAGGTTATGACCTTGATCTTTGATCTTCACCTTGAAAAATAGTGTGCACCATCCCTCGGTGGAAGATCATCATCATGCCAGGTTTGGTTATGGTCGGTTCAGTGTTATAGGCTGTAGGAGAGTTGTACATGCAGACATGGACACACACACAAACACACACACAAACACACACACGAACGCTACTACTTTATATATATACTAGCATGGGTGCTCAGCATTGCCCGGGTGTTTGGAGGTGTGTGTTGAGCAAAAAAAAAAAAGTAGGAAGGCAGCAGGCTCGAACCCGTACTGCGAAGGAGGAAAAGAACATAAAAAAAACGTGACGTCTTTTCTGTTACGGCCACCGCCAAATCGGAAGTGACGTGGGTTTAAATTAAGGCTAGACAATCGAAAAGAGGGGATGACTTTCGAAAATAGCGGCGAAAAAATCGACCCCCCTGTAGAAAAGTGTCCAGTTGAGAGTGAAGAAATTAATGTTTTTAGCCAATTTTTCAGTATTTATCGTCTGAAGGGTTGAGCTTCAAAACGATACTGATCTTGTGAAAATTCGTCGCCTCTGTCGAAAGTTTTAGGAAGACATGCAAACATACATACATAGATTCATATATTTGTAGCTCAAATTTTCGACCCAAACCGATTAAAAAGCTTGCCCCATCTCTGAATACACTTTATGTAAAATTTCAAATGTTTAGACCAGAAATTGTCTGAGTAATTTGATAGAGACCGCAAAGGTCAAATTTTTTTAAACTTTGACCCCTATTATGACCCCTTAACATTCATTGTTTTGGGCTCAAATAAACTTTAAACCAAAAATTGTCGGAGTTAGATCCATGTCCAAGGAACTAAATTTCAAGTGTTTAGACCCAAAATTGTCGGAGGAGTTTGGTAGAGTTCTGAAAGGTGAAATCGTTGAACTTTGACCTCTTAACAGACAAATTTCTGGCCAAAAACCGATTGCAAATATTTATATATATATACATACACACATATATATATAATCTAAGATAACTATAATTTATTCAAATACTGTAATATATTTTTCAATTTTTTGTGTGTATGTTACTTAATGTGTGGTAATTAAATCTATGCTTGTATTTTGTTTTCAGATCTGTTATATGAATTTGGTTTTTAATCTTGAAGGGAGAATACATGAAGTCATTAGTTCCTTCCCCAAGAATCTCTGTTAAAATCAGTTGATGCGGTTCATGGTCGACTTGAAAAGCTGATGGCGAATGGTGGTGCCATATTGAATCTATACTATTAAAAAAAATTTTTTAATGTTTATTTACTTATTTATGTGTGTGTGTATATATATATATATATATATATATATATATATATCAATGAAACTTACGAACGGATTCACCGAATTGAAACATTTTTTTTCCACCTGAAGGTGTGAGTCTCCAGATTGTCCTATCATGTTCATAACGAAAAACGTTGAGTCACACAAAAAGTCCGAAATAAGGTTTTTGGGCCGTTTCGTGCAATTGTTTAAAAAGTTACCTGCCCATGTCAACGGAATTTAGCACTGTCTGTATACAGTCATAGTAACATCTTTCGGCATATAGACAGGACTTGTGGTGCAATGGAAAACACGTCTGACCACGGATCAGAAGATTCCAGGTTCAAATCCTGGCAAGTTCGTAATAACTTTAACCATCATTTTATCCAACGTTTACTCATTATCCTTACCCTTAATTAGGGCATTTTTGTTTTTTCAATGATTTTGTTTTATGCATTGCACGAGCCTTTTCTAGTCTCACACAAAAACATGCATTCACATCTCAAGCCATATTTCTTGTCATACACATACGCGCACACAAACATACGTGCACACGTACACACACGTAGATATATTCACGTTCGCGTACATACACTCACATTCACGTGCATACACAAACACGCTAACGTACACACATGTATGCACACATACGTGCACATGTATGCAAACATGGGCAACGTCACTTCCCCTTTGAAGGAAATCCACACATGCGCAAAAGGCCACCAGAAACAACTATAAAAGCAAGAGCAATAAGCTGCTTCCTCCTTTTTCAACTTAGCTCTCGAGTTGAGCGGTTGACGGACCATTCGCCCCTTTCAGAGCGCGCGCGCCCGCGCATTTCACGCCACCTGCTACTGTGTGGGGCAAGAGTTAACAGACAGTACGTACACTTTATACGCTTTCTCTCTCCATGAACTGGATTGACTTTCTCACTCTTTTTTCCCTTTTGCTTTGGTCCATCAACCAGACAAGTTCGCGTTCACAGCTAGTGGCCTGCAGACATTTCCATATGGACAAGTACCAACATGTGCGCGCAGCTTTACTGATGTCAACCCTCTATCTTTTTCTTTGTCTACACACTGGACTGTCATTCCCATTTCCACTACATTGCTCACTCCTTTTTCCACGCGCGGACATGAACACAAGTTACACCTAAAACATTCATTTTTCAACAGAAAATAAACGATATGTTTATTTTATCCAGCTATTGAGTTTTGTTTCTGTCTTTCCATTCGTTTCATTATTTTGTATTTATATCCTGACCCACAACAGCATATGGGAATTTCCCATACTCTGAGTTCACAGGGTAAGCGTTGATGGTAAAACGATGTTGAGTGTACTTGATGTTGAGTGTACTTGATTTTGTGTTTGACTAGGCGTTGTGTGTGCTAATGCGGCGCATCTGGTAGTTTTAAATAAAAGTTCATGTAATATATTTCCTTCTCATATTCTGTATGTACCATGCACTGGATAAGGTAGGAGAGGGGAGGGCAGTGGTTTTTTACAGGGTATGACACGATGGTCTTTTCATGAAAATCAGATCCTATGGTATTACTGGACGAATACTTAACATAATAAAATCCTTCTTAAATAAGAGAAGAATCCAGGTTCTCTTCAATGGTTATACGCCAAAACAATATGATATAAATGCGAGTGAATCTCAGAGATCGATCCTTGGACCTTTATTATTCCTGATATTCATAAATGACCTCCCTGATAAAATAGTCTCTGAGATGGGTATATTTGCTGACGATACCATGCTATATAACAGGCATGAGAGAAAAACAAATGAAGACATATCTAAAGTAATGGCGGAAACCCAAGAGCAAGACCTTCATCTGTAGTGGAATGGGGTTAAAAATGGATAGTAACATACAATGCTGCCAAGACTCATCTCATTTTCTATAATAATTGCAATAAAACATTCTCAATCACCAATAGATACATTACCTGAAAGTACTTCATTCAAACTTCTCAGCTTAACGTTCACAGGGAACATGAGTTGGAACAGATACATCAAGAGCATTGCCAAGGCTGCTGCAAAGAAGGTAGGGTAGGCTGTATTTATTTGTTTCCCCACTGAACAAATTAGGCACAAGGCCGTTTTTTAATGTGGAGAGAGGGGGGGGGACCAGCTCCCAAGAGGTGGGAAATGGGAGCTGGATAGTGAGAGCCTGCTGTTATATAGGGTTGCCCCTACATAGGCCAGAAGATTGCCACAAGGGCAATGGTCTTTGATTGCAGCATCTGTCGGAAAAGATACTACACTTTGATCTTGGCCCAAAGGCTACAAAGGTTCCCCCGCGAGGGGCGGGGCTAAAAGGTGGGGTGGTTTCTCTCTACCATGCTAGAAAATTACTTACGCCTGAAAGTATCCTGTACCTCTACAAGGCTACCATTCGCCCATGTAATGAGTATTGTTGTCACATTTGTGCTGGTGCAACTGTTACTAGTCTCTCACACCTGACAGGGTTCAATACAGAGTCGCCAACCTGATAGGTTCTGAACTGTCATCTAAACTTATTATATATTAGTGACCTGACAAAAAGCCTGCCAATTTTCATGTAGTTTCGCCCCATAGAACCAAAGATATGAGCAGTTTAGTATTAAATTTGGCTACCAGTATATATATATATCCATATATATATATTTCCCCAAAACCTCTGGCCTAGATGGAGGAGATTAAAACTTGCTGCTATGGTTTCAAATGTTCTGAAATAACAGCAAGGGGAGACTTGATTCCAAATATTTCTCATATGTTATGCCTCCCCTCTTTTGGAAATAGGGTACGATATTGAATATTTCCAATATCAAATAATTCTTATACACTGTGAAATTTACTTTATGTATGAAAACCAAAGAGAGGAGATATAACATATGAGAAATATTTGGAATCAAGTCTCCCCTTGCTGTTATTTTAGATCATATGAAACCATAGCAGAAAGTTTTAGTCTCCTCTCCATCAAGGCTAGACGTTTTGGGGAAATATCATATATTTTGTAATTCATGTGCAAAATTAGGAAAACAAATGACTATGATTGAAACATCTTATGACTGTAAAAAAAAGTGCCAAAAATAGGCTCTGAATGATCCCCTTAATGTGCGACCTTAAGGGCAAATGTCACATAGCCCACTACACAATTCAGGTCATTGCTTTTCCAACGAGCCTTCATTTGTTAAATTCTGATCAATTCTGATAGTCGCTTAGATTTGGAACTTATAAAATTACCAAAAAGGTGGTTAGTAAATACCAATACATATATATATATATATATATATATATATATATATATATATATATATATATATATATATATATATATATACTGTGTGTCCACATAAAAAAAGAGCAATATTGTTTCACATAGAAAAAAGCAGACATTATTCCACATAGAAAAAGGTACATAGCATTCCACATAGAAAAAGAGCAATATTGTTTCACATAGAAAAAAGCACACATTATTCCACATCGAAAAGGTTCAAACTTTTTTTTATTATTCATTATTTTCTTTTACATAGAAAATGATTTTGTTATTCTTGCATGCAAAACTTTTTCTTTGGTAAAAAAAACATGGAAATTAATTGAGTACTCGTCGGAAAATAATCTGTGTTTTAATCCTGTTTTACTGCAATTGTCAGATTAAGCAACATCAACAGCGGATTAATGGAAGCTAATTAAGCAATCAGATTTTCATAGTTAGATTTTTTTATTTTTTTTATTTTTTTTATTACATTTTCACCCCAAACAAGGCAAATTGCCACTTTGGTGTAGGGGGCTACTATCAGGGGAAACAACTACTGGGGTACTATGTAGGGATTCGAAATAACCAATAAATTCTTTCCATCTCTCATAAACTCTTGCCCAGTCTTATAATGCTTAATCTGTAGGGAAAACATAGGGACCAAATCATCATCATCATCATCATCATCATCATCATCATCATCATCATCATCATCATCATCATCATCATCATCACCATCATCATCATCATCATCATCAATTATTTACTATTATATAGAAGTCACTTTATGTGTGTGTATATGTATGTGTGCATGTAACTGTATGTGTGAGTTCCTCGTAGGTTCCGAAACAGCTGAGCCTATCTTTTTCAAATTTTACAAAAATGTAATTCATATGTCCGGCAGTGTTCTTAAAGATGTTTTGTACAGAACTTTATCCGATAAGTATTGAAAATTGAACAATAGTATTTCTCTCTTATAGAATAATTTTTACAGGAGAATTTTTTACGTTACACCGGCCAAAGGAAATAATAAAATCTCAGCAAATCATTTTCGAAAATTGAAAAAATCTGATCATAAAAGTAGTCTTTCTTTATTCACCTGTAAAAATTCTTCTTTTTTATCTATAGATCATTTTTTTACCCCCCCCCCTACCCCCGGAGTTTCCACACACACCTTCAAACACCCAGGCAACGCCGGGTACCCCTCGCTAGTATGTATCAAAAAATACGTAAAAGTTTTGATCTCGGTGTTTCGGTTTGAGTGCTTCGCTTCTCATTCATGCTAGATTAAAAATATGGTCAACCAAATATCTTACTTCTTGTTTTTCGGAAAATTAAATTTTCTTAGAAAAAACGGCTTGATCAATTTTTGTGACTTTTCAAATATGACGTCTTTGTTTTGTGACGAGTACGTACATTATTGTTGTGCTTGAATAAATGACGAGAAAGACACAGGGACAATTAAATATGTATTTACAAAATATATGAAAAGTGGGAATATCTTTCCTAATTGCAGAACTAGTTGTGAACGGCTATCGACTTCGCGTTACTGTCTCCGACTCTCTCGTAAACCGCTTCTCGTTCCCAGAAGTGACTGGTAATAGGGGTACGTCCCTAACACAGACCTAAAAAATTTAATTTATGCAGGGGCGACGACAGTAAGTATGAAATTTCAAGTAGAAAAAAGACAGAGGAAGAAAAAGGACCAACAAAATCTGGATGGGAAGTGAGGCTGGAAACCCAGATCAACAAACATAAAAAAAAAGTCATAAGGATAAAAAAGATGAAAATGACTAGAAGAGGATGGAAAAGTAGAAATGTGACCAGCAGGGAAAGGCTCAACAAGAAACAGGAAGAATTGAAGAAAAACTAGCAGCAAAAGAACAGAGATTAAGATAATACAAATCTGAAAAGTGCAACCTTTGAAAACAATGAAAGTCAATTTTATCAGAATGAGAACGGAGGAAAAACACGAACAGAACAACCGAATCCAACAGAAACAAAATGCTACTGGAGCCAGATATGGGAAGAACGACACGATCATAATAGAGATGCTGGATGGTTGAAAGACATGAAGGAAGAATCACAGCAAATCGAAGAAGTAAACCAGCAAGGACACACTCAAGAAAGCCCCCCCCCAAAAAAAATGGCAAACTGGGGAGCACAGGACACGATGGAATGCATGTGTAATGGTTTAAAATATTCAAAACACTACATGAAAGATTAATTCAAAACACTACATGAAAGATTAATTCAAAACCTGGAAAAATGTATTTATGAAGCAGACGTGCCAGAAATGATGAAGAAAGGTAGAACTAGACTTGTGCAAAAAAAAGACACAGAAAAAGGACACACCACCAGTAATTACCGGCCAATAACATGTTTACCTACAATATGGAAAATACTTATAGCACAACTGAGGGAATAAATTTATCATTCCCTTCATAATCGCTTACTACTCCCAGAGGAACAGAAAGGATGTCAGAAAAGAAAAAGAGAACCACATGACCTATTATACATAGACCAAAGGATTCTGAAAGAGGTCAAATGTAGAAAAAAGAACCTAGCCCTGGCATAGACTATAAGGAAGCATATGATAAAATCCGGCAAGCATGGATAATAGAATGCCTGAGAATGTACAAAAACCAGGTAATATAACCAATCTGATAGAAAATGCAACGAGAATGTGGCGACTTCATCTGACAGCTGATGGACCATACATAACTGAAATCAAAATACAAAGAGGGATCTTCCAAGATGATTCCCTATCACAATTACTGTTCATTATAGCCATGATGCCCCTGAACAACATACTAAGAAAATGCCAAGCTGGATACAAGTTCACTGATACAGATGAAAGAATGAACCACTTAATGTATATGGATGATCTGAAACTGTTTGCAAAAACACAGACAGAATTAGAGACACCGATAAACATGACTCGAATCTTTAGCACTATGGAACCTCGACCAGAAGACTAGGAAACTTATGACGATGCACAATGTACTACACCTAAAAGGATTATACTGACCGACTATATGTGAAAAAGAAAGACATAGAAAGAGAACTGGTTTGTATAGAAGACTGTAAAAAAAAAAAATAGAATTAGAAATATGCATAATGCAGAACACTGAAAGAATAATTGCTGTAGCAAGAGGTACGAGCGAAACCAACAAAATAGAAAAAGAAACAAGGAATAAAAATGGGAAGAGAAACAGCTACATAGACGATTCATAAGGATTACAAAAGATGAGACTAACGAAAACACTTGGAAATGACTACAAAAAGGAAATCTAAACAGGGAACTGAATCACTAATAACAGCTGCACAAAATAACGTGATTAGAACCAATCACATCAAAGCAATAATCGACAAGACACAAGAAAATAGCAAATGCAGACTCTACGGACAAAGAGATAAAACAATAAACCACATAATAAGTGAATGCAGCAAACTAGCGCAAAAAGAATATGAAAATAGACACGATCAAGTGGGAAAGGCAGTTATGCAGACGATTGCATGATGAACATCCAGACAAATGATACAAACACAAACTGGTACTGGAAAAGGACATGGATATAAAAACGAATAAACCAATCCAAGCAAGAAGACCAGATATAATAATAGTTAACAAGAAGGCAAAGTTCTGCATGATTGTAGATTTTGCCATTCCAGCAGAGCACAGAATGAAGATGAAGGACACGGAGAAGCGGAGCAAATACATGGAACTGACCAGAGAGCTTACAGTTAACAGTTTGCTTTTTTTTTCCTTGGCTGAATATCAACTTTTCTGCATTTCAGCGAATGCAACACAACCTAAAAACAAAACAAAATCTTCTTTTATGAACTTTAACTGGATTTTTTCACATTTTGAAAATTTAAGCCATTGGATTTATAATTCTGGATATTTTATTTCTTAAAAGAAGTTCTTTCTCACCTTTCGGATTACCAATGAAGGAGTCATTACCTACGCTAAAATGTTATTCCCGGTTTGTCTGTTTTTTTTTCCAATTGTTTCATGTATATAAATTTTTTTACTATTTTTCTTAAAATTTATGACCAAATATCATAAATTGTTGTTTCATCTAACGCATCAACCAGCAAATTTCTAGCTTTGCTACAATTATTTGGCCTTTTGACCAAGATCAAAGTGTAGTATCTGTTCTTCAGATGCGGCACTTCCATTTCTCGTCCAATTTTTATTTTTGTACCTTTTTTACACATTAAAAAACGATCCTGGTGTCTAACTGTCCCGTGGGGAGGCATTGTAAATAGGTACAATTATAATTTGCTAATTTCTAACTGTCCTCTCATGAGGAGAATAGTAAGAGTAGCATTCTTCGAAACTCTGTGGAATAAGGACTTTGAAAATTGTTTTTGGAGTATTCTGTCGAATAATAAATTTAATTGTAAATTTTAATTTACAGTTTTAAATTCTTTTTTATTTTCATATATATATATATATATATATATATATATATATATATATATATATATATATATATCTTCTATAATATAAAGCTGAACGTCTGTGTGTGTGTCTGGTCACGAATAGGCTCCTATATGGTTGACTATAAGAGAAAACTGATCACATATAATGATAGACGTATCGAGGAACAGAATGGGTATGTTTGATCTCGCATAATGATGATTGTGGGGTCTGCATACGCGCCTGGTCCACGAAGTATGGAACTAAAAAATTTAAAAATTAAAAACAAAAACGTTTACAAGTGTTTTTGATATAAATGTACATAAGAATACTTTGATAAGTATGTTTTAACTTAAATAGGGATGGTATAATAAAATTGTGGGGTCTGCGTTCGCGTCTGGCCTCCATAGAATGGAAATAGGCACAAACTTTAATAAACACTTTTCATATCTATCTGCGTAAGTATACTTTGATAATTATGTTTCAGTTTGAAGAAATATGGTATAATAAAATTATGGGGTGTTCGTTCGCGCTTGACCTCCATAGAATGGAAATATGTCACAAAGTTTAATAAGTTTTTTTAATATAGATCCACAGAATGTTGTGATAAGTGTTTCAGTGAGAACAAGTATGGTATAATAAATTATGGGGTCTATCTATTTCATTTTTACTTTCATCATATTTTGCTTTGGTTTTGATACCTCCAAATTCGAAGCTATCTCTTTACAACCCTTCCTTTTCATAACCTATTATACTTTCATAAAGAGTTCATTTTCTGTAGGCTGTTTTTGAACCCAGTCAACGACGGGTACTTTTGCTAGTATATATATATATATATATATATATATATATATATATATATATATATATATATATATATATATATATACTTTCGAATTAAATCTTTTATAATGTGTGTTTATGGAGGTGTATGTTTATATATTTCAATATAGAAGATTTTATGAGTCTATAGATATTCTAGGTGAGTGACTTTTTATGAATTCTCTTTAACTCAATTCTCTTAACTATTTCTGAGCTGAAAGGATGACCAAATACAATTGGCTTTATCTTTGTTGTTCTGATGACACGTATGATGCTGATCTTGAATGAGGTTTACAAGTGTTTCTTGATCTGAAAATAAACGCCTTCAAAGAAACGATGCTCCCAACCTGTTCGCATGGTTCACATAATTCATTACAGTTCTTCAGAAAACAAAACACTACACGATGCTTATTTTAAAGTATCGCAGAGAGAGGGGGCGGTCTCCAACGTTTTCGAATAGGGGACCATATTGCTGCCTTTTTAGAGCTATGCAGGCCAAAATAAAAAAAAATATCTGAACGTGTTTTAATCCCTTTTGCTCATTAGCTTTGCTTTTTTAGTAAAATTGGTTCTCCAAAACCTAATTTAAAAAATAAAAAATTTCTTTTCGGAAAAAAAGAAGAAAAACCATTACACAATTTTTACACATTTCCATTTTTTTAAATATTTCCTGAATATTTTTATGTCTTTTCGTCGAGCCGGATTAAAGACTTTGGTTGGCCCTATCTGGCCCACGGGCCGTAGTTTGGAAACCCCTATCATAGAGGGAGGATACCTATTTTAAATGATCTTCACCAAAATCAGAGAGAGAGAGAGAGAGAGAGAAAGAGAGAGAGAGAGAGAGAGAGAGAGAGAGAGAGTCGAAGTTATTTCTGACCTTCCTTCTCTAACATCCCCCACCAAATTTCGGTCAGATGAGGGGCAGACAACTCACCCTCTCCCCTGAAGTGCAGCATCCAACAATCAGTTGATGCAACATGAAATAGAATGAACAATGTTCTGTAAGATTAACTGCCGTCTTCTCCAAGCAGAAACATTTTTCATTCTTCCGTTCTGTAGTCTTTTTCGCAATATTAAGAAGTAAGAATATCTAAATGCGTTGCTATGGTTACTCATTCAAACTTGAATTCTTATGGATGCTTTTGTATTCTTATTGATTTCCAAACCAGTGATGTTGATTGCAAATTTCAATTTCATTTGAGAGGAGACGGCGGAAGAGGGGACAGGCGGAGATGTAGGGGAAGGTGGAAAAAGCCGCGGATTATATTTCTGATTTAAAAACACAAATCGTATTTATTCGTTTGGCTGAATAAACCAAAAATATCTTTGATAAAAAAAGAAACTATCTGTAGTCACAATAACACTCGTCTGGCTTCCACCACTACACACAAAAATGTTTCCTTTCTTTCTTTGTGTATCTCTACTCTATCGTTATTTTCATGGTAGGTGCTCGGCTGAGCTTCAATCTAACCCCTCCCCATAAGAAATTCGCAAAAGCACTTGTCTAACCACGACAACTATCAACAATTTCTGTCACTTTCTGTCTGTGCCTAAAATAAACAAAACTTCTACAAGCAAAGTTTCTTTCTTAGAGCTGCATATCTGTGGAGCACAATACAGTGGGGCTGCTTCCTAGCTGACTATAGCATGGTTGTTTTCAAGTTTAATGTAAATAAATTCTTGTTGAGACGTTCTCTTATATAATTAAGCTCTACTTAACATCCGCCATTACTGATCATCAAAGTGTTGTTTAACCGTCCATTTGACATTATCCCTTATTCTAGAGCTGCCTTCAGGTTTTAATAAATAGTCACTTCTAAGTAAAAAACAAAAACAAACAAAAAAACTAAACCCAAAACGAATTTCCATGAACGTAGTTTCTTGCCAGTTTTTTCTTCTCTCATTATCATTGTGTGTCCCATGGTTCCGATGACCGTTGGAGCACCAAAGATGACCTGACAGTCAGTTTTTATGCCTTCCTGATCATGTTAGTCAGTTCCCAGCTTTATCGATTCTGAAATGTTGCCCTTCCACTTATGTCTTTGTCTGTACTTCCTTCGTCCTTCCTGTACAGCAATGCTCTGCTAGTTAGTAATGACTAGGGCTAGGACAACAGCATATTCTTTTCATTGTTTTAACTCTCGAGTGTGTATCCGTTTATATCTTATATGCTTTTATATAGAGTGATGTGGTTCTCGTTTGATTCACTGTGTCTAACTGTGTCGAATATATACTCGAGAGTCAAAACAATGAAAAGAATATGCTGTTGTCATAGTAATGACAAGAATTTCCTGAACTTAAACCCATCCACTTGTAATTCTTGCGATCACATTAGCACCTGCTCAACAGAGATGGAAAACTCTGTCTGGGTATGCAACATGATGATGTGTGGAAATATAAACCTGGCCAGTAAGAGTTGAGGACATGCGTTGCATGAAGAGAAATAATGAAATAACGTATCATATGGGTCTTAAAGATGTTTAGATCTGATGACTTCAGAGGAAGATGAAATCTGAATAATATAAAAAAATTATTTTTTTGTTTTTTTACTTTTTGGAATCCTTTGTACCTCCATTCTTTTTTGTGGCTTACTATTTTCATCATGTAAACGTGTATAGCATTACATCCATTCTGTAAATGTGACCAGACCATCAAAGTCTCCTGTTCTGCACACATTTCTCTGTATTTGTGTATTCATTCTTTTTGTGGACAGTCATCTTCATCTTTATAGTTTCTCTTTTTGTTCACATTTCGGCCAACTCATCCTCTGGCTTTTTTCAGGTGATTAAAAGGCCCATGGCATAGTGAATAGAGACATTGAGTTTCTATGGTTCCAAGTGATCATTGTCTAAAGATAGCGGGTTCAATGCTACTCAAGCAGGCCAGAGGATTAATTGGTCAAAACGTAGTGAGACAACAACTATGGAAGGGCAGGATACGTTACAAGACTCAGGATTCCTATTCCGTCACAATTAATCGTCTAATCCTGAAGATTGAATACAGAGTTCCATTCGAAATTCTGTGCTGATTTCCAAATTTGACAGAGACATTCCTGAGTTTGACAATATACACTCAAAGAAGGTCAATGGTTACATCTGCTAAAACATTGTGCAAATAAAACTCAGGGTGAGAACAGAAGTCTGAACAACACAAATAATGTAAATTTTTATTTTTTAAATTATTTCTTATATTAGTGCTCTATCTCTAATTTAGAGCACTCCTTTTTTCTATTATTCTTATGAAGATTATAGATATATACATATACCTTTTTATTTCGTTCTACTTCAGTCAAAGTTCTCAGAAATAAAAGAGTCCCTTTGATAGAGGCAAACACGTGAACTATATGTTCCATCAAAGTTCTCCTCTACATCTCAAACACCGAGTTAGTAAAGAAGTTGAAAACATAATTTCCCCCAATTGACCATTTAAATAAATTATAGCATAACTTTCTTGTGGTCTCTTGGCCTCATTGGATTTCGGGATAAAAATTTATCTAGTCTGGTGGAGTATTCAGCTTCATACTATTACTTGAAGCAACCACTTGTAGAAGATGCACCACTTCTCATAAAAGCCAGTTTGGGTTAGTCATACTGAGAAGATTTATTTAGTCTGACAATATTATGTGATTTTGAATATTTAGTCAGCGTTTACTTGTTAGGAGAAGTATCCTCATGTCAGATTGTCTTGACACACTCCTGAACAGAGAGACGTTTGACAGTAAAGGATAGTGTCTAGTAGGCATTCAAGTTCTCTCCTATGCATGTGTGTGTGTGTGTGTGTGTGTGTGTGTGTGTGTGTGTGTGTGTGTGTGTGTGTGTGTGTAAGCGCACGCGAAAACAAACGTCTTTTCATTAAAGTTTCAAGTTAATGAATAAAGAAAAGGCTGTGACCGATGACCTTTATATAAAAAACAATCTTTTTGTCTGCTAAACAATTATATTTATCATTGAGTACTCATTATAAAGGATAAAAATGACTACCGAAACAATAGTAGAAACTCGCCATAAAGTAAGCGAACAACAGAAGATGTTGTATTTGAGAGAAACAGCTGATGTTACATGGTTGTATATACTGATGTTTATTAGCTGTTTTCTTTTCGGATAAAGTTAATATCAAGAGAGAGATAAAGCACCTTCCTAGGGATTTCCTCGTCTAAGTTTTTTAGGATGGTGTTTTTGGGGGGTATTTCATAACATATATTTTAAAACTTTATGTAGTCATGTTAGGGGGTATTTTGTCTTATAGATAATATTGGGTCATCAGGAGAGAATACACACCGTTTCGAGGCCTTCCTCTCTACGGCTTGTTTGCGTATTGCCCCCCTCCCCACCTCACTGATGTGAGGCCCAATTATCTGCTCAATACAATTAAAAGTAATGTAGTAATATTTTGGGGGGTTTTACCCTGTGGATATTAACTTTGCCTATATTACAATATATATATATATATATATATATATATATATATATATATATATATATATATATATATATGAACAAATGATTAATAAAATATGTTAAAAGACATCTTGAAAAAGAGTTAAAAACATATTTAATTTTAAAAAAGGAAGCACAAGATAAGTGGATAGTCCTTAATCCGTGGAGTTTCGAAGAAATACTCTCCTTCTCATCAGAGGGCAGGAATTAGCAAAATGCAGGATCGGATTTTGCATATAAAAGTATTTAATGAAACTACAAGTAAGTCAAAGATCTTACTTGGTTAAAAAAAGGGTGAGGTAAGGGGAACAGGAGGCAAAAGAAAAATAATAAAAAGATTTCACATGAATGGATCGTCCGGTGAAGGGTAAAAATCCAAAAATGGTAAAATCCAAAACGGTCGAATTAAAAATTTTATATATATATATATATATATAATGATGAAAAAGAAATGAACCATATTCGGATGTTATAAAATAAATAACTCGATTAAAATGCCGATTAAAAAAAAAAAAGGAAAAATCATGAATTGTAATGAAACCTGAAGCGCTTTTCGTCAGACAAACTTTTCAAGGATATATGTGTGAATGTATTTTTGTTTTTTCTTTCTTTTTCTTGTAGAAATACTTATACGAAAGGGATAACGACGAAAAGAAAAAAGAAACCTAAATAAAATGAGCCCCCCCCCCCCAAATAGTTCCAACTGCAACCGAAGGTTTCTCTGCTTTCACAAAGTAGAGGGAATGGGCTAAAACTAATGGCAAGACCCTCGGGGACAGTTAGGTGGAACTTAGTGCGCCTTCTGTGCAAAACAGAAAAACACTCCAGAGAGAATGTAGAACCACAGTCCTTTTTATCTACTAAGTGCTGTCCAATAGCCGATTCTACTAATTGGGTACCCCTGGAAATAAGCTGATGATCCTGGATGAAACGAGGAACATGCTGGGCGATTCTCACCTAATTTTATTTGGAGGGACACATTCTATTAATTTTTTTTTTCTTTCGTTATCCCTTGTGCAAGAAAAAGAAAAAAAAAACATTCAGGCATATATCCTTGAAAAAAAAGTTTGTCTGACGAAAAGCGCTTCGGGTTCCATTACAATTCGTGATTTTTTTTATCGACTTTTTAATCAACTTATTTTAAATATATATATACATACATACATACATACATGCATATATATATATATATATATATATATATATATATATATGTACATATATATACATATATATGCATATATATACACACACACATATATATATACATATGTATGTACACATATATACACATGTATATATACACATCTATATATATGCATATTTATATACATATATATATGCATATATATACACATATATATATACATATATATATGCATATATATACATATACATACACATATAAATACACACACACGCTCACACTATATATATATGTGTGTGTGTATATATATATATATATATATATATATATATATATATATATATATAATATTTTCACAAAATCAAGACAACCAAATATAAAATGAGAACATTATATGGCATATGTCCTTATGTGTTACAATTGTTCATAACTACTTGGACAAATTCAAACATAATATCATTTAAAAATATTTCAAAATAGCTACTCTTCAGACGGCGAGATACATTTGTTATACATATATGAATACATTCATAATGACTATAGTTAGAGATTAAGCAGTTGGACTTACCTCTATACAATTTTTATATTTTATTTTTGTTTTTTATTCTTTGATTGCCTTCGAATTGATTAATAAACCCACTTTAGTATTTCTATTTTTCAACAATTCCTTATTTTCATATTCAATTAATCTAATAATGTTTTTATTTTTATTTTATAAATATTTATTCCCAGTTTATTTATTTTATTGATTTATTTTCCAAATACTAATCTACACCTTCAAATTTTATTTCTATTTATATGTTTTACCATTCTTTTCTCAATCCTTCATAGTCTCGTATAAATATTATATACATGTTACGATCTGCTAATTGATTATTTTTTCATACGTTATTTCTTAAGAATGAATTATAATCAAAAGGTTTATTTAAATAATATTAATTAAAATTTATTTTAATCCCATGCAGTTTACGTCAATAATTTTAATTTTAAATTTAACTTATTAAGTCTTATCATTATCCATTAATATTTTTTTTTATCTTTACTCTTCATTATCCTTCCTTTGCCAAACGTAGATTACATGAAATCAGCTTCTTTCTTAAAACTGCACGCCTGTGGAACTCTCTTCCGTTTGCCTGTTTCCCACCTGACTACAACTTAGATGTCTTCAAGTCCAACGTAAACAAATTCCTGATAAACCGCCCCCTTAAGTAAAACACTTTATCAAATCTCCATTACTAACAATTCCCGCGATATTATCCCATTGATTACTGTACACGCAATAACCCTTATCCCCGAGTGGCTTCTGGGCCTTGATAAGTGGTGACTACTTGTAAAGAAAAAAAAACTTAACCATATATTCAAACACGGTAGTGATTGAATTATATCCTTAAACATATTTTTGTGTTTAAATCCATGCATATCTTTACACTTATATAAAAGGAACTTTGTGTGTGTGTGTATGTGTGTGCGTGTGTGTGTATATATGTGTGTGTGTGGTGTGTGTATATATGTGTGTGAGTGTGTGTGTGTATATATGTGTGTGCGTGTGTGTGTGTGTGTGTGTGAGTTCGTTTCCTATGCACTCAAAAGCAGTTGGGCCGATTTTTATGAAATTTCATATGAAGGTACTTTGTGTGTCTGGCAGCATTCTTAGATAGGTTTTGTATCGGAATGTCTTTGATGAGTATCTATGATCAATAATCAAAATAATCCGATGAAAGAAGAACAGGCGATTTTAACCAAAGTTAACACTTTACACAGCCTAACATCACAAATGCATTTGAGAAGTGTTATTACCACATAAGCCAAGAGGCCCAACATATCAAATCGACAATAGGTCCTTGGATATAGCAAATGCTATGTAAAGGAGATAACTCTATTTTCTCAATAATTATCTATTTATCATTTATGAAAATTACATGCATTCTTTCTTTAATAGTTTGACTTTAGTATTTATTAATCTCTTTTGCTTCATTTTAAGTTTATACTTCCAACCTTATCTTCTTTATATCAACCTAGGTTCAATTTCTCTTTTAGTTTGATTCAGCTTTATATTTTAATTTAATCTATTTTAATCCATGATAATCTGTTCATCTCCCTATCTTAGAATTACTTGCAGTTCGATTTTTAAAGATTTTCCTCGTGTTAGTTTATTAGCAATAACGATTATTAACGATTATTAACGATTATTAAATTTCTATTTCCCTTATTTAGGTTATAATTAGTTTAGTTTCTATATGTTAATTTGATCATCTATTAATGTATTTATTGTTCCATTCTAAAGTCTTTGTATTAAATTACCAAACATTTCATTCTCAACCTATACCTTCAATTTTATATTTCTATGAAGACAGCTTTGTATAACATCTAACTTATTATTTAAAATTCACTTAGAATAAACATAGATCATATCTTTTTGATTTACTAGGTTTATATTTTCTAGCTTTATCTTAATTAATTTTAATTCAAATTCTATATTATTCTTACGTAGTTTCTTAACCCAATCACCTAATGCAGTCGTGCTTCTCTTCTTATTTTTAATAATTATTTTGTCTATATAATTTGATGATCTATTTATTATTGATTATTTATTTATTTATTGTACCATTTACAATCTTAGTATTAAATTTAATATTCTCTTACCAAACTAACATTTAAAAAAAATTTTTTATTATAAAATGTTATTTTAATCAGGTTTTAAGCACAATAATAGGAATTTATTTTATGAAGACAGCTTTGTACAACAACTAAGTTCTTATTCATAATTTCCTCTTTGGAATTCACTTTGTGGTATGATTCAAGTAAACATAGTTTACATCTTTTTCATTTACTCAATTTGTATTTTCTAGCTTTATCTACAATTGCCCATATTAATTCAAATTCTATTTTATTCTTACATAGATCCCTAGTTGTGTTCCTTTTCTTATTTTTAATAATTATTTCTTTCTATTCTTATTTCTATCATTATCCTACACTCGAATTGGTTGTATATATATATATATATATATATATATATATATATATATATATATATATATATATATATATATATATATATATATATATATATATGTGTGTGTGTGTATTTGAAAATCTTTCGAGGGGTACAGAATTTAATGATGGCTACATATAGACCAATATATATAATGATTAATGTTCTTGTGGGGAGGTAAGGAAACAAAAAATATCAAAAGATGGTTTATAACAAAATTGTTTTTGTGAAACGGTGGAGAACTTATGCAACAACCTGATATATATATATATATATATATATATATATATATATATATATATATATATATATGGGTGCCCGGCGTTGCCCGGGTATTTGGAGATGTATGTTGAGCAAAACAAAAAAAAAGGGTCAATGTTTTTAAATTGTTTATTTTTATTTTTTAAATAATCATTATGTATATTGGTCTATATGTAGCCATCAATATATATATATATATATATATATATATATATATATATATATATATATATACTGCTGATCAAAAATTTAAGACCACTTAAAAAAATCTTTCTTTTAAGGATAGATTTTTAAACTCTTCTGACTTAAGGTTACAAATACTACAATCTAAAAGGTTATGGAAACAGAAAGCTACATTCCAAAGATTTATTTTTAAATTTATATTTTTATTAAATTAGGCTTTTTACACATGATCAAAATTATAAGACCAGAGACAAAAATTCTATTAAATTGTACAAAAAGTGTATGAAAACATTCAACAATCAAACTTAATAATGAGTTCTATCTCCATTGCTTTTGATGACTTCAAAAATTCTTTGGGGCATGCTAGAAATAAAGGTTTCCATTAAGGTGCGAGGAATGCTGCTCCAATTTCTGAAGATGGCTTCACGAAGTTCATTTTTGTTGAATATTGTTTGCCATTCTGATAAACCTCTCTCGTCATCAATCCCCAAACATTTTCAATTGGGTTCAAGTCTGGTGAGCATGCAGGATGTCCCAGGAGATGGACTCAGTTTTCTTGTAGAAAGCTCAAGGTCCGTTTTGCAGTGTAGATTGCAGCATTATCCTGTTGGAATAAATATCCATCCCAACACAAACGATGACCCTCCATCATCAAGGATGCTTTTTGTAGTATTCTAACATAACCAGCTACTGTCTGACGACCCTACACCACCTGGAGCTCCATCATCCCTCTGTAAGAAAAGGCACCCCATACCATTACGGACCCTCCACCACTATGACGTGTGGAAATAATTTCAAGGGGCATGTTTTTGTCATGCCAATATCACTGGAACCCATCAGGACCATCTAAATTGAATTTTTTCTCGTCAGAAAACAGGACTTTCTTCCACTTCTCAACGTCCCAGGTTTGGTATTCATGACCAAATCTTAAGCGGTCTACTTTGTGACGTGGAAGCAATCAAGGAATTTGTTTACGCTTTACGCAAGTTCCAAGTTTTTGTGTGAATCACATTGACTGCAGGTGGTGTGAAATTGTAGCAAAATACCACTTCATTTTTTCACCCAATTCTCTACTTGTTTGATGGCCATCTTCCTTCAAAAGAACCCTGTGTTGGTCTTCGTTTGTATTGATTGGTCTTCTGGAGCGTCATTGAGGTCGAAATTACTGTGTTTGAATCCAGTTAACCAATCTCAAACAGTTCTCTCAGCTATAGCGTTTTCTCCATATACGGCACAAATATTCTGGATCACTTCACTCGTTTTTTGACCTCGATTAAAGGCAAAAAGAAGGAGGTGTCGAAAATGTGATTTTTTTTTTTATCTACTTGACAATCCATTTGACGGTTCTGAAAAACGAGGAAAATTATGGGCAAAAAAAAAAAAAAAATCGATGAGAACAGAAAAATGTGAAACAGAGTACGTGCTTTTTAATGCTATATAACATTTTGTCAAATATCAAAAAGAAGGGTTTCCTTTTTTCCTTTCTTGGCCTTCGGGCCAAAATAAAAGTGTAGTATCTGTTCTGATGTTGTACTTAATTTTTTAGTCGCGGTTAGTGGAGGAGAAATCCTTTATGACTGATACATTTTTTTTATTTTTGTTACTTTCTCCCCACATTAAAAACCGACTTTGTGTCCAACTCTGTTCTTGTGGGGAGGTAAAGAAACAAAAAATATCAAAAGATGGTTTATAACAAAATTGTTTTTGTGAAACGGTGGAGGACTTATGCTAAAACCTGATATATATATATATATATATATATATATATATATATATATATATATATATATATATACTAGCATGGGTGCCCGGCGTTGCCCGGGTATTTGGAGATGTATGTTGAGCAAAACAAACAAAAAAAAGGGTCAATGTTTTTAACTTTGCTCCCTATTATGACCCCTTAACAATTATTGTTTTGGGCTCAAATCGAGTTATTAAGTTAGATCCATGTCCAAGGAACCTATATCTAAAATTTCCAGTCTTTAGACCTCAAATTGTCGGAGAAGTTTGGTAGATTTCTCAAAGGTCAAATCGTTGAACTTTGACCCCTTAATCGACAAATTTCTGGCCGAAAAGGGATCACATCGATTTTCCCAAATCTCAGTACCATGTGTATCAAATTTCGAGTCTGTAGACTTAAAATTGACAGAGTTATTGCGTATGGAAATGTACACACACACACACACACACACACACAGACACTTTCATTTATATAATTTAACTGCAGTTAATTTTAATATTTTTTAACAGAATTTTTCGATTTATAATTTTTTTTTTAGTTGTGTTTTATGTTTAAGAACAAAGAAACTCGCTTTCCAATCTCACTGTTGATTTATATAAGGCAATAATTTTGCCAGTGGGTCAGTGCGACTTTTTCACTGAGGTCAAATTAGCTAAGACAGTAAAACATAATAAAGTTAAGAAATGGAGGAAGATAAAAAAAAAAAAACGAACGAAAGAAGGGAAAAAATAAAAGAGAAGGAGGAAAAAAAATTAATGCAATTTATTAAAACAAGGTCAAAGTCAGGAATAATAAAAAAAAATGTCCATCATTTTTTATTAGCTGTTTACGCGTCTAAACTGCATGTTATCATTGGTGCAAAGAGGGTTAAAGCTACCTTTCTATTTCTGATTTGACGTAAGTAAAAAGTTCTAATAAAGGGAGATAACATGATTAACCTTTCTTTTACTTTAAGCCACTGGTTATCAAGGTCTGCAGTCAACTTTAGGATAAAGGTTAATGAGTGCTAGGTAGACGATGAAGCAACACCGTGATGACGAGTAAAGGTGGAACTTGGTTTAACTTTATAAGAGTACAGCCCAATAATAACTTTTTTACATTAGACTTGGAATCGACCATGTTATAGTCAACTGGAAAGCAGACCCACGTTATTGTGGTTCACAGACGGACAATTCTAGCTAAGAAACTTTGCTTGTAGAATTTTCGTTTATTTAAAGCACAGATAGAGAGTGTGGGAAATTGTTGAAATATATATATATATATATATATATATATATATATATATATATATATATATATATAAGAGCAAATAGTTAATAAAACGTGTTAAAAAACACTTTGAAAAAGAGTTAAAAACATATTTAATCTGAAAAGGAAACACTTAATAAGTGGATAGTCCTTAATCCGCAGAATTCCGAAGAAATACTGTCCTTCTCATCAGAGGGTAGGAATTAGCAAAATGCGGGATCGGATTTTGCATACAAAAGTATTTGATGAAACTGCAAGTAAGTCTAACAAAAAGTGAAGCAGAGGGAATATGGTGAAGAAAAAGGTGATTTCACATGAATGGATAGTCTGGTGGATGGATAGTCTGGGAAATTTTATTTTATATATATATATATATATATATATATATATATATATATATATATATATATTTAAAAAAAAATTTAAATGTTTAAATTCAACGTTATTTCACGCGGTTAATGGTAGCCGAATGGATTAGGTCTTTGCTAACCGAGCCAGAGATGTCTTGTGTTGCCGAGTTCGAATCGTTCGACTGGTATTAATCGTGACACCCTGCACTGAAGATTACCGAAAGGATGAAACACTAGTGTCTGTAGGTATTTGATAATTATTATAGTAAAAAAATAAATATATATAGATATATATCTATATATATACATAAAAGGAACTTTGTGTGTCTGTGCATTTGTGAGTTCGTTCCTTATGGAAGACACTGGCAGAGTCGATTTTTATAAAATTTCATACGAAGGTACTTTATGTGCCTGGCAGTGTTCTTAGATTGGTTTTGTGTCAGAATTTCTTTGATAAATATTCATAATCGATAATCGAAATCATCCAATGAAAGAAGTGATTTTGGCCAAAGTTAACACCTTAGACAGCCTAACATCACAAGTGAATTTGAGAAGTTTTATTATCACACAAGCCGAAAGGTCGACATATACAAGCAACAGTAGGTTCTTTGATATGACAGGGATGCATTCGAAATGAATGTTTTTGTTTAGAGCACAACTGAACCATAATATTTGACTTTTGCCTTTTAAACATTAATGCAAGCCATTATACATAAAAATAATTTTATAAAATTAACAGTAGGTTCTCTACAGTGCAATGTAGACTCCAATGTATTGGGAACTTAGTCACTGTGAGAGGTATGTGAAGCTTCCTCCTGGTGCATCGCGATGGGTCCCCAATTAGAGCAAGCAATCGATCAACGTTGCGAGCCTGTCTTTGTTATTTCCATGGCAAGTGCTCGTCTGAGCTCCCATCTCAGGTCCCTCCTCGCCAATCTGTCATGATAAACACTCGTTTAGCTGAAACCACTGCCAATAATTTTCCCCACTCTTTATCTGTGCCACAACCAAAAGTAGATTCCATGAACAAAGCTTCTTTC
This sequence comes from Euprymna scolopes, assembly GCF_053919585.1. Taxonomy (NCBI): domain Eukaryota; kingdom Metazoa; phylum Mollusca; class Cephalopoda; order Sepiida; family Sepiolidae; genus Euprymna; species Euprymna scolopes. The sequence goes on from NC_136493.1 coordinate 2,331,561, forward strand.
TTAGAAGTGCACGCCTGTGGAACTCTCTTCCGTTCGCCTGTTTCCCACCTGACTACAACCTGGATGTCTTCAAGTCCAACGTAAACAAATTCCTGATGAACTGCCCTTTTAAGTAAGACACTTTATCGAATCTCCAATACTAACGATTACTACAATACTATCCCATTGATTACTGTACACGCAATAACACTTATCACCGAGTGGCTTCTTGGCCTTGATAAGTGGTGACTACCTTGTAAAAAAGATAAAAGACCGAGATATTCCATCAATTCCGATGATAATAAAAATATGAGAGTGTGAAACGTTCATTGATCATATTTCAATCATGGGCAACGTCGGGTCACCCTGCATATATATATATATATATATATATATATATATATATATATATATATGTGTGTATATATATATATATATATATATGACTACTTCATCTAATCACATAAATTAATATACGAAAGGATAAATTTATGCGTAAACTTTAAGTATTTACTTAAACAGTGCTCAATACGTTTCATCCACGTATAAGCCTGACGAATTCTAGCGTGGATGAAATGCGGAATATTTTGTGTAACTTAATTGCCATATATATTTTATAACTTACTATATATACCTGGCTTAGAACCTCTCGATGCTGATGGTCTTGTAGGTCTCCTCAGGTCGTTCGTCTAGGGTTAGGGTTAGGGTTAGGAGAAGAAAAACTCTAATGTTAAATCTGTACTGCTTTTCTATGTGTATTTAACAAATTAAGTATAAACTATTATAATATTTGCTAAGGTTTTTTTCCCTCTAAGGAGATGGTAAACATCGAAAACCAATAGGTCAAGGCGATATACTTATTGAAATGTATTCTTTGTCTTGCATTTAATAAAAATTCTACATTTTAAAATGTAACCATTTCACATATTTTAATTTAATTTACTAAATTATGATTTATTTACTCTGTCTGGTATACTGAGCAATTTTTATTTAGCTGCGACTGTCTTTATAAAATATTGCAGCCAATAATATTTTGTAAGACCGATAATCATTGGATTTTCATGCCAGTAGATCTGTCGCATTACATTATTCTGCAGTATATATATATATATATATATATATATATATATATATATATATATATATATATATATATATATATATATATATATATATATATCACATTACTTAATATATATATATATATATATATATATGTATGTATATACATATATATATACTGCAGAATAATATATATATATATATATATGTGTATATATATATGTATATACACACACATATATATATATGTATATATATATATGTATATACACACACATATATATATACTGCAGAATAATATATATATATATATGTCTAGAGAGCACAGTTTATTTTAATGTATTAGTAAATTCATTAATACAATTAAAGAAAACAGTGCTCGTTGTAATGTAGATATATAATAAGGTCGATAGGCATATATATCCTAGAGCTATTTTAATAGTGAGTAAGATGATTGATAATTTATAATTAAAATTAAAAATTAAAAATCGATTTCATAAGGAAGAACAAACAAAATCAATAAATTATAAATTGTATAAATGAATTTTCATTAACTGCATTTAACATCCCAATCAATGCATTGACGATGATACTTACGAGCTTTAAAAGACGAACCATTAAAAGATGTATCTGCCTTACTTAAAAAACTGCTAGTTTTATTTTTGGTGTCTTAAAAAAAACACCCACTTCTTTTGCTGATGAGGAGACTTTGTTTCAAAAAGCTAAATGATAAAATTATTGTCCAAGACTTATTGTCTATCTCAATAAAAACATCGTTTCCGAAACGATCGTACAATGTATTGATTTTGTTTGTTCTTCCTTATGAAACCGATTTTTAAGTTAAGCATAAATTATCAATCATCTTACTCAATATATATATATATATATATATATATATATATATATATATTAAGTAATGTGATTTATAATTTAAAAATTAAAAAAAAATTTTTTAAATTTAAAAATCAAATGTTAATTAAATTAAAAATCAGTTTCATAAGAAGGAACAACAACAAAATCAATTATCTGTACGATCGTTTCGGAAATCCGTGCTTTTTATTGTGGTATACATCAAGTTATGTAGAACAATTATAAATCACATTACTTAATATTGAATTAGCTCTAGGACATTTAACTATCGAGCTTATTATATATCTAAATTACAACGAGCACTTTCTATTTCCTGTATTTTAATTAAACTAGTAATTTCACTGTTACATTAAAATACACTCAGCTCTTTAGACTATTGTTCTAATCTCCTTTAAATTATATATATATATATATATATATTTACTATTTACTATTTACTTATAATCACAGCTGACTTTTGAAAAGAAGAGTTTTATTATATGAACAATATGAACAGTAGGGAGACAAGAGCAAGGAACGAATACATCCAGATTACAATGTCTGGCTCATATGACAGAGAAATCACTCGACTTTCATCAAAAAAGATGTAAACTCCAAAAAAATGTAGAAAATCTATTCGTGCTTCCTCGTTGTTTACTCTGATTTTTATCAACAGCAAATAAAATAGAAACGAAGCTAACCCCAACCCTAACCCCAACCCTATCACCATATTAGCTAAAGAAACAATTATTTCCTCACGAGAATATTGTCGCCAACAGCAAGACACCTCACTTATGCAAACGCCACGTGTGATTCAGCGATTTCAATGAGGAATTTTAGCCACGTTAAAACCAACAAAAGAAAGAATTCATTTTTATTTTAGCAGAGGCGATCTGTGATTAATACAAACATTTACACCTGATGAAGTTGGCAAAATTCCATCAACTGCAGACAATTCTGCCGACTCCCCCGCCCGCGTCCACCACCAATTTGTCGCAGGGCAAAACACAAATTGTAGCTGAAGTTAATATCAAACTGCTCAAGAGCCAATTATTCTTCAATTCAGTGTCTGCAAGAATTCGCAGAGCAAATCTGATGAAAAAAAAAATTCTTGGATATTTTCTTTCTTTTTCATTAGAATGTCTCCACTTGATGTTGCGAAATGTAAGATAATGTCGCACAGAATCACTTTCTAAAACGTAGATAGTATTGAAAAGACAAGAGAAAATTACAATCAGTAAAACTACAGTTAGAATACATCAGACAATACATGCTACTAATCCCAAGTCTTGTGTGGGTTAGAAATAGGTGTTGTGTGTTCCCATTTCCAGGCGTTGTGAAGTTCCTTAATCCCAGTTCTTGTGTGATTGCTTAATCACATGTCTCATGTGATACCTCGATCTTAGGCCTTGTTTGATTCCTTAATCCCAAATCTTGTGTGGTTCCTTAATCCAACGTTTTGTGTAGTACTTTAATTCAAAGTATTATGTTGTTCCTTAATTTCATGAGTTCTATATGTTGTGAGGTTCTTTCATCCCAGGTTTCGTATGGTGCCTTAATTTTCAACCTTCTTATGGTTCATTAATCCAAGATCTTGTGTCTTTCATTGATCAAGTTTTCGGGGGGGGGGGAGGCGTTATTCTATGTTTACCCTAAACAAGGCACAGCACCAATTATAATAATTGATCAATAGTTATTAATTAATTATAATCTCTTTGCATATTAATTCCTGTAATCATCATCATCATCATCATCATCATCATCATCATCATCATCATCATCATCACCACCACCACCACCACCACCACCACCACCACCACCACCACCACCACCACAATCATCATCATCATCATCATCATCATCATCATCATCATCATCATCGTCGTCGTCGTCGTTTAAAAACCACTATCAATACATTCACCCACTCTCTATCAGTGTCTAAACCTAAACGTGGATTCCATGAACAAAGCTTCTTTCCTAGAACTGGCACAATAACAAACTGGCACAATAACACTTTGAAGTAGGGGACATCAGTTGCAGGGACATTATGAAGGGAGTTGAGCAGCAAGATGTCTGTTCACATTGCACTTGAACTTCTGCATGTCAGTACAGTTGGGAAAGCAGAATCCCAAAAGGGAGTTCCAAAGTCTAGCAGTTCTGCGGGAGAAACAATTGAAGTAGAAGGTTTTCTTACACCTAGGAATCTCTACTGTTAAGGGGTGGGATTTAGCTGCTTGTCGAGTTTGTCGTGGGTATTCACGTCGAGGGGGTACAAGTACTTGTAGTTCATCGGAGCATCTACCATTAAAGTACTTGTAAAATAGGCAGAGGGATGCAACATTTCGTCGATGGGACAGAGGTTGAAGCTTAGATGACAGTTCAGGACCTATCAGGTTGGTAATTCTCTTTTGAACCCTGTCCAAGAGAAATTGAAATCTAATATATAAAGTAAAGTTAGTTTTCATCTTAGTTCGATTATTCCAATTATTGAGTGTTATTTGCACACAAGTTTAGGGTTGATATAACCTCCAACCTTCTCTAGGTAGATCATGTAGAACTCGGGAATCTTTTTGTCACACTCGGAACTATTTCTGTTAAACTTGGGAAATTGCACGAAATTTCGAACGTTTAATTTATTTAATCCACGGGGGTAGCATGCTCTTGTTCTGTCAGCCATGACTGAGTAGAAGTCTTAGGCAAGTCGCAGTTGCATTTTGAGTGTTGCCCAAACTGAGGATTAAAACATATAATCTCCAGAAGAATATAACTTACAACTGAATTTTACCAAGTACTTTATCCACTATGCCATGGGTCCTCATGGACCATGCAGATTTCCAAGTTCAACAGAAAGATTCCCAAGTTAGACAAGATACACTTAAATAAGGTTAAAGGTTACATCGACCAAAACGCGGCACGAATAACAGTAGTTCAAATATCCAAATAATATGAATTATCAATTCTCATTCAGAAACATAAAGTAGTCTGTTTATCATTTCTTTGTTATTGATAGCTTTTATCCTATGAAATCAATATCTAATTTTGGTTTATCAGTTTTGTTTTTTTGTGGATGGTTACACCATGTTAAGAAAACTAATTTAATCCCCTTCAGAAAATTCTTTTCCTAAATCGGAATTATTTTCAAATGGCTGCCATCATTTGAAAAATGGACATAACTCTGTATTCATCGATACAGAGTTACCTTTTATTGGAAGAAAAATTATTTGTCTACGTCAGAATTATTTTCAAATGTCTGTATTAGTTCATAAGGACGTACATCTCTTTCATTGGAACGAAAAAAGTAATATTTGTGTAAAATAAGTTTATAAATAGAAAATCAAAATAAATTTCAAGTAAGGCTCACTTTATTTTAACTTACGCGTATTTTGTCCTTTAGTCCTCACATTCCATAAGAAATGTTTTGACAAAGAAAGCAGTGATGCTTTGGGGCCGGAATCTACCCATCTAACACTTATTGTGGTAGTTTGTAACGTTAAAGTGGCTTTATGTCTTATCTGGAGTGATTTTCATTAAAAAATAAATACCTTTTTCATTGCAGCATATTTTTTAAAAACAATAAAAATGCAATTCGATTTAATTTCTTCTAGTAAAAAACTTTTCAGGTCGGAATTATTTTTAGTGGTCACCATATTTTTTTAAAGCGGGCGTAAATTTATATTTCTTCATACAGAGTTATTTCCCTTTGATTAGAACAAAAATATAATATTAATACAGGAAACAAAAAAGAATCGGTATAGTTAAAAAAATAAATAAATTGCAAGTAAATAGATTACCGGGAAAACGCTGGCTCAGGACAGCTAGTTGCTTATAATTTTATCATCGTCTTGGCGATGGTATCAATCGGAATAAATTGAAATATGATAATAAAAATCAATATTTGTCAATCTCTCATGACCTAATTCATCATGGCGTATAAAATTGTGTGGGGTATTTGAACTTTCATATGAAAAAAAAAAAGTTGTTTAACCCAAGATCTCGAGTAATGGCTTCCGGTAATTGAGACCAAATTATGGGATATTTGTTGCCAATGTCATTTCAAAATGGATGTTTTTTGTTGTTGTTTATTTCACAAAAAATATTTCGCATTTACAAAAAGAATTTACAAAAGATGGACGAACTGACGTTATCGCTGGTAGTTTTTAACATAGAAGTGCTTTTATTTTATTAATTTAGCCCCTTACATCAATCGATTTGTTCCTTGTGTTAAATCACCACCCCTAAAAATGTGCACATCTGGGTTGGTGCATCTACCACTAGTCTCTCACTCTTAGACAGGATCTAAGAAAGAATCTCAAATCTAATAGGTTCCACACTATCAGCCAAGCTTCAACTTCTGTCCCATCATCATGATGCTGCATCCCTGTTTTTATAAGAACTTTAATGAACATACAAACTGACAAACTCATAGCACTTGTGCCTTCTCGGTGTACATAATCCTAACCTGACAAGCAGCAAAATCTCACCCCTTCACTGTTGAGGTCCCTAGATGCTGGAAAGTTTTCTGCTCTAAAAGTTTCTTTTCTCAGACTGCTGAAGTTTGGAATTCCCTCCCTGTTTCTGCTTCTCTGACTGTATTAAACTGCAGGATTTTAAATGTAATGTGGACAGACATCTTGCTGCTCATCTTCTCAGAGTCTCCTGTTAGACACTAACTCAAATAGTTGCAAGTGGCCCCATATGCCTTGTTTATGTAAAAAAATGAATTGTTAACGCGTACATTCATTTAATTGTGACATCCTGTATTTTTAAATATAAAACCAAATCAGTTCCCCCCCCCCCATTAATTGGTGGCCAATAGCTTTCAGAGGAAAAGCTAGCTTTAGAGATATGTTTCATTAATGAGGTAGTATTGAAATGATTAAGGAGTCACTAACTGAGTGCGCTGTGATTGGATGGAGAACAACCAATCACAGGCTTCCTTTTTAGATCCTCACCAACACACAAGAGAGCGGTTTTTATAAACTTCCGTCCTCTTTTGCTTGTTGGGCCTTAAAAGATAACACGTTCCCATCCGCTCTCTCCTTCATTTAAATAGCAGACACGTGTGAGATTTTTGACAACAACTGCAGCACAGAAAAACAAGGTTTCCTTTTTTTTTTTCTTCAACCCAGTTACAACGACACAGGAAACATACACCTTTAACAGTACGAATCTTACAAATTTCCACAAAACACGACCGTTTTTGCAAGTAAACATTCTTTCTTCCTTCTCTTTCCTATAAATACAAGTTTTTATAAGATTTTTATTTTGTGTTTGTGTTCCTTTATTCTTGTCGACGTCACGATATTTTGCTATGATATATAATTGGGAAATTACGAATAGTAGGACACCTATTTATCCGGGTAGTGTAAAACAAAAATTTTACTTTCAATGTATTTTTTCATTTTATATTTTATCCTGCTCACTATTTAATTTTGTTTCTTGAATAAACGGAGAAGGAGGTTTCTTCACTCTATGTTTCATATGTACTCTTCTGCTAGGCACTTACACTGAAGCCCAAAATTATTATGGTACGTTTCAAACATTTAACAGAAAATAATAAAGATAGTGCCTTCGTCTACTTGTTATGCATCATTTCGTTAGCTATTGAAAAAAAATTAAACGCTATAATAAACGAATGAGTTGAAAAAGAATTAAACCTTATAAACGTACGTGTTACATATGAATTAAGAAACTGCCTTACAAATTTATTTCTTTTAAAACATTCGTACAGAATTATCAGTCATTTAACAAAATTTACAATGTTTCTATTTTTATCCTTTTTTCTGTTATTATCAAAAAAGAACTTTTTATTTTACACTTGTTTTTTTATTGTTTTTTATTGTCTTTACATTGTTTTTTTACATTGTTTTTTATTGTTTTTTACATTATTTTTTACATTGTTTTTACATTGTTTTTAAATTGTTTTTTACATTGTTTTTAAATTGTTTTTACATTGTTTTTTACATTGTTTTTTACATTGTTTTTTATATTGTTTTTTTACATTATTTTTTATATTGTTTTTACATTGTTTTTAAATTGTTTTTTAAATTGTTTTTAAATTGTTTTTAAATTGTTTTTACATTGTTTTTACATTGTTTTTTACATTGTTTTTTACATTGTTTTTTTACATTGTTTTTTTACATTATTTTTTATATTGTTTTTTACATTATTTTTTATATTGTTTTTACATTGTTTTTTATATTGTTTTTTACATTATTTTTTATATTGTTTTTTACATTGTTTTTTACATTGTTTTTTTACATTATTTTTTACATTGTTTTTTTACATTATTTTTTATATTGTTTTTACATTATTTTTTATATTGTTTTTTACATTATTTTTTATATTGTTTTTTACATTATTTTTTACATTGTTTTTTACATTGTTTTTTACATTGTTTTTTACATTGTTTTTTACATTGTTTTTTTACATTATTTTTTATATTGTTTTTTTTTACATTATTTTTTATATTGTTTTTACATTGTATTTTACATTGTTTTTTTACATTGTTTTTTACATTATTTTTTACATTGTTTTTTTTACATTGTTTTTTTACATTGTTTTTACATTGTTTTTTTTTATTGTGCAAATTTTGAATCGGACATATCTAAACGTTCCCTCGGTTTTGGCCGGAACATAACGTCAACCGCTTAGTTTTGCCTGTAATCTGACATAAGATGCCGATCAGGCAATCACAATGCGCAGCAACGAGCAGACGACTTTCGGATAAAAATTGAAAGAAAAAAAAACATAAATCAAATCAAATGAAACTAAATGTTAGATGGAAAGCATGGAGATTAACACCACTATTTATTAATTTTATAAGGTTAGACATAAGAAATTAATCGGACCCCAAAAGAATTGCATTACATGTGGCGTTAAATGCATCTTTGCAAGGAGAAGCTCCGTAAGCAATAGATGTTGCTAGAGATGCCAAACGTTTTCTGAAAATTTTCTTGGCAAACAAAAACAATTTTTTTTTAAATTCTTGAAAATAAGTTTTTTATTCTTTAAATCTTTTTAAAAGCATTTCAAAGATAAACAAAAAACATTAAAAAAAACATGCATTTTCCTGATGAAGGTTATGTTATGAGTCGAATTTAATTTTTATGAATTAATATGTTTATCTATTGAATGGGATTTTGCACTTGTTTGGCTTTAAAACGTTTAATTTTGAATTTTGCATTCCAATATCAACAGTACTTACTATAAAAAAGTGGAATTTCTATTATTTATCATTTGTTTCGAAAAAAAACAAACTTTTGATCACTAAACAGTATCAAAAATGTAAACAAAAAATACAGAAAAAAAATGATTATAGTAAAGACCCCCCCCCCTCCTGCATAAAATATGTTTGGCATGAAAGATTAAATAAATAATGAAACAAAGTTACGGTACGTTGTTTTATTTATTTATTTTTTTTTTTTTACGATTTCCATTTTTTTTTTTTTTTTTACTCTTTCTATTTCGTACCGTTGTTAAGATTTGATCATCGGTGGCGCTCGGCTTTATCCGGTGGTTGACTTCATATTCCAGGCAAAGCCGATCAGATGCTTATATAAGTCCGGTTCAAAATCTGCACAAGTATCCTTCATTAAATAATTATCTCCCGACGATTTGTTGCAAATGCTTCACATATATTAATAATGCTGTTACCTTGCAATGCAATGCTTTTTCCACTCGGTTTTGAAGATGATGCTACGTCGTTGCATCATCTTCAAAATCTAGTGGGAAAAGCCCCTTTATCACAGAAGAGACGTAGCGAATCTGTCCCTGCTTTATCGTCATTTTCATGGCAAGTGCTCGTCTGAGCTCCAATCTATAAACCCCCCTTCCCTGTAGAACATTCACAGCAGACACTCGTCTAACTACAACAACTATTAACAATTCCCCTTATCTATTTCTGCTTGAAACAAAACGTAAATTCCATGAGCAGTTTCTTTTATAGAACTACCCGTTTGTGAAACATATGATCGCAGGGCTGCTTCTTATCTGACTATAACATGGCCGTTTTCAAGTCAAACTTATACCTGTTGAATTGTACTCTTAAATAAACAAATCCTACCCAAGTTCCAACATTACTGATAAGCACGGTGTTGTCTCACCAGCTATCTGACACTCATTAACCCTTATCCACGAGTAGCCCGTTGGCCTTAATAAGCGGAGACCCACCCCCATTAAAAAAAGAAGATTTTGCTGTGTCTGTAATCATTACCACCTCCCTTCTCAAGCCTGATAGCAAGGAGTACATACAACAGTTTGATTTTAAATATGCAAAGAGACGATAAAAAGCAATTCTTATAAAATATATACAAATTTTATTTGCAACGTAAGAGATGAATGTAGTTTGCTTAAAGCATTGTCAAGTGTGTATATAAAGGAAGGTATTCATTTATAGGAGGCAAAATAATGCAGAAGTGTAATGGATAGATGCAAACTGAAGAAAATTAAGATACAAAGGGCCTTCAATAAGTTTCCAGACTTTTTTGTACAAGCATTTAAAATTGTCATAGACTCTTGAATTTTCAATATTTTTTTGTTATACAGCTTATGAGGTGACTGACCAATTTTTATGATTTCACGTTCAAATGAAAAGCAACAGCAGGAATTGGAATACTATTTGACCAAGATGGGTACCTCATGTATCCTGATCATGGGAGATGATAACGTTAGAATTTTGCAACTCTTGGAAGGAGGTATCAACGTTCTCCTACATACAGCGCTTGGTATTCCCAAATATTCACCATCTGATACTGACCAGGCTAAACTTTGCTTATCTTCGGTGATCTTACAATAATAGCTAGTGTGTCAATGTGATTATGATCTAAGAGGAAGATTAAATCGAGATAGAAAGAACTGTTTGAAGAAACGTAGACGTCGTTGGTTTGGTCACATTAAAAGAATGGATGAGAGTTCTTGGGTAAGTGGATGTAGAACAGTTGAGGCAACAAGGTCAGTTGGCAGGAAAAGGCCATACAAAACAAGTAATAGAGATGTATTAGAAAGAAAGGTGAATAAATAAATACCTGGTCAGAGGTCCAACAAAATGTCTCAGTATATTTGACAGTCAGGCAATATAACTCCTGATATATATATATATATATATATATATATATATATATACACACGTATGTAAGTACTACACACATATACGCATATATATATATATATATATGTATATATGTATATATATATATACATATATATATATATACATATATATATATATATATGTATATATATATATATATATGTATATATATATACATATATGTATATATATATATATATGTATATATGTATATATATATACATATATATATATATATATATATATATATATATATATATAAGGTGCCTTCAATAAGTTACCAGACTTTTTTCGTATGAGCACTTTTATTGATAGTACACATATAAAACTCTAGTCCCTTTCGAAGTAATCTCCTCCGGCTGCAATGCACTTGTTGTACCGTTCTAACAACTTCTGGAAGACCCCATGGAAGTCTTCTTGTATGAGAGTGTCAACGACCCTCGTCACAGCCTCTTTTATCTCCTCATTTGTTTCATAACGACAACCTCAAGGTTTATCCTTGGACTTAGGTAATAACCAAAACTCACAGGAAGCAAGATCTGGACTATAGGGAGAGTGAAAAATGATGTCCATCTTGGTCAAAAAGTCTGTGACAAGGATGGAGTTGTGGACTGGTGCATTGGAATAAACTTCACGCAAATCTTCCGTATCTTCAGTTCCTTGTGAATAATTGTGTGTACAGTTCCCACACTGACATCAAACTGTGCACTTAATGTCTCTATAGACACACGACGGTTCTTATGCATGAAATTCTTTATTTGGCCAATCAAATCTATGTGTTCTGACTTTCTTACTCTTTCCATCCCTCTCATCATCCCGAAGACTCCCTGCATTCCTTGAATCTCTTATGCTACTCAAAAACTGAGGCTCCATTCATGCAAGATGGTCCAAAAGTAGTCTGAAGAATTCCCTAAGTTTAAAACAGAATTTTATTACATATCATTCTTCCAAAATGCCCTCACGTCAAGATTATATTTTTGAAATTCACCAACTGTGACAATAAGGCTTTAGTAGGGTGTATTCCAAATCCTGCTATAGCTGTTCATTTGAATCTGAAATCATAAAAATTGGTCAGTCATCTCATAAGATGTATAATAATAATATACTGAATTTTCAAGAGTCTACAACAATTTTAAATGCTTGGACAAAAAAGTTTGGAAACTTATTGAAGGCACCTCATATATTAGACTGGAGACCATTTGTGAATTTGATATTCCCTTGATACTTTCACCTTTGAAGGAAGCTGGTTCAACCCGTCTGAGGTTCAATACTACCATTAAAATGTTTGTAAGATCTAAGCCTTTAAGACTCACATTAAATATCTATCTGATCATTCACATATTATTTCTATCAACGTAACGCATGTCTTCAACTATCACTGCCCAGATTGCATTTTGATACATCATCAATTTAACCTATCTCTGCCCAGGTCTTTATTTGTCCATCTTTCTTTCAAATACATCCTTATATCTTCGTACCATATTTTCCTTCGCCTACATCTAGAAGCCTCTGTTTAGTTTTGAAAGACAATGGATACCACGTGCAAGAGTAGCTGCGCATGTAATTGTGAGGCAAGGGTTGCGCAATGCCCATCCACACTTCTCCTGAATCAGCACTGCTTGAGGCCAGTGGAAAGGAGAATTCCAGAATGACTGGAAACAATACTGAAATAGCAGAAAGCACATACAGCCGCTGGAATTCCTAAATGGTCCCCCATTTTAGTACTGACCGGATTCAACGTTGCTTAACTTTGTTTATTTAATGAGAACTGATGGGTCAACGTAATTATGCTGTACATTCTACATCTATTTACCAAAGGATTTTCATCCATTATTTTAATATGACCAAACTAGCAAAGTCTCCTGTTCTGCACATACCTTCCTTTACTGTCTGGATTTAATCTGTAAGGTCATCAGAACAAAGCTTGTCTGTTAAAACTCAAATTAAACATCTATTGTATCATTTTCATATCATGCAACCGATGTCTCCAACCCTCAATGCCTGGGTTTCACTCTCCTGCATCATTATCTTGTGTACACATGTTTGATACACTCTTCCTTTAGTCGACAATTTTAATGCTCCTATGGCACATAAAAACAAATGATAGCATTGGATGTCATCAAATATTTTATAACATTTGAATTGAAAGTTAGAAGCAAATAATATGTCTTGGTTCTTTCAATTCATAGGGTTGTTTTCGCATTCATCGCGCCACCATCTTAGGCATCACGCACTTTGAGGATCAAGAAAATAATTGTGCTGTAAAAATGAAATGATAAATTTTTTTTTTTAAATTGCAAATCAAGAAAATCTGCCAAGATTTTTTATGAATCAGTTTAAATTGTTTTATTTTACTTTTTTAAGAGAAAAAAAAACTGATTAGAATATCTTTTTGAATGGTTTCCCCTTTTGAAAACCATGGCAGCCATGTTGTCTTTGCGATTGTAACTTGCGTATTTCTTTTTCAGTTTTTTTTTTCTATTATTTGTTTTAATCTCAATTTCTATTGGTTTAGCTACAATCTCATTTGTTCTGGCTTATTTTTTTAAAAGATAATTTTCCCTAATAATAGTTTTTTTTTTTTCATTTATTTATGCCAGCATTGTTAATTCAAGTCGACAGGAGTTATCTTTCCTTTGATAACTTGTTTGTCTCTAAATAAACTTAAAAGAATGAAATACATTGCGTCGAAGCGGATTATAACTCCGCAGCTAAGATAATTGCGTGGTTTGAATAGATTCGGAGACTAAACTACGAATTATTCACAAAAATTTGGGATTCACTAAGTTGTTAACTTATTATTTCTTTCTTTATTGTTTCTCTGGATTTTTAGTTCAACTGTTAAATGATTCGGTTAGGGTTAGGGTTAGGTGTTTTGTTTTAGAGCACCACCTCACACAAGGAGGGAAGAAGCAACTCAAAATTGGATTCAAAATGTTGAAGACACCATATAATTACCAATCCAACAAATTTTAAAAGATGACCCAGATACCTCCTGACTCAACCCCTGAAAGTCCTTCTACAATTCAGAAATAAAAAATTTCGACCCAGTTGAGACATGGAAAAAGGAATAGAGAAACTATACTATGCAACAGCCCATCTATCTGCTGACAACTTCTTAGACTGGCTAAAAAATAACTGTATAGAGGTTTAACCCATACGGTACCACTACTACTATTACTATGGCATATCAACTTTTTTTCAACGTTATTGAATATCGAATCCAGTAATTTTGATGAAATATTTTAATGTTTCACGTTCTTTAAATATTTATTCATTCTTTCCATTCTTTTTTTCAAATTTTTCAGTAGTGTTCCCAGCGTTCCTATTATTAGTGATTTTGATTTTCTCCATCTTCCATATTTCTTTGAATTCTCTGCCAATTTCCGTGTATTATTATTATTATTATTATTATTATTATTATTTTTATTATTTTTATTATTTTCTTCTTCTTCTTCTTCTTCTTATTATTATTATGATGATGATGATGATGATGATGATGATGATGATGATGATGATGATGATGATGATGATGATGATGATGATGATCGTTAAGTTCACAATGTTGTGATGTTTTACGCCAGGTTTTTTTTCACTCAAGAGCGAGCTTTTACACCAAAGCTAACGAGGATAGTCAAAGAGTCAATTAGATGGAAAGCACCTGGCGTAGGATGTTTGCTGTGCCAAGCAGAACCGACTTCTGGAGTACAGTGGTGTTGTACTTGATTCCCAAGGAGTTCACCTGTTTCTTACGATCATGTGGAATTGAATCCAGAGCATCTATCATGATTGGCACGACGGAAATTTTCTTTTTCCACAACTTAGCAATATCCATCCTCAGTTTCTGATAGTTTCGTAGTTTTTCATTCGTTTTACCTGTTAAGTTAATGTCGTTTGGGAAAGCCACATCAATAATTTGGCATTTATTGTTTCATTTTTGTTGTTGTTGTTGTTGTTGTTGTTGTTGTTGTTGTTGTTGTTGTTGTTGTTATTATTTTTGTCTGTGAGAAATAATTTTAAGCGTCGGCCTCTCTAGGCGTCTGGGGTGCCATCTTTGAATTCTTGGGCATGCTTGATTCACGTGTAATCATGATTTCGCGTGATGCCCCCCCCCCGCCCCCGCTTTCTATTTAAAGCGGCTGAATACCGCATGGGGAGTGTTTTTTTGGCATTGGCATTCCGACAGTGGGAGAGGTTGGACGCACATTAGTGCTTCCTGACCTTAGAGATCGCAACAGGGCAACCTGTTGCAAATTGCTCCCTGTTTCGAGCCACAGCAGAAGGAAATTTGCCATATCTTGCAACAGGCTGCCGTCGGTAATTTCTATACCGGATTGAATTATTTTCCATGATAGCGTCTTCCTGAGTTGAACGCCTGCCAGCGCGTATCTCTTTCCTGGAAGGACCCTGAATATCGAGTTTATCAACATGCAGGTTCGGAAAGAAGTTTTCAACCGTCTTATGCACCTGAATATACCTGGTGTATTCCTGTTACCTACACACCAAGCTGTTCGGGGGATGGGTAAGGTGCTCCTTCTGTGACTTATTTCAGGGATTCGTTGGATTTTCTTTTTTAATCGTCGTTGGGAAATAAACGTGTTGAAATAAGTTTCAGTTGAATGGTAAACGCGTATTTGAAAGTCACCGTGAAAATACATCATGCTATGGATAATTTTATATACGTATTCAAAAGCTGGATTTTGCGAAAGTTTGATGCTATGGAGAAGTTAAATACGCATTCGAAGCTCAGACTTTGTGATTGGTCAGGCTATGCATATTTTTTTATAGGCACATGCAAGTCATACTTTGAAAATTAGTCGTTCTATGGGGGTTTGGGTGGCGGTTCGTGTGCTGGACTCTGGGATTCGGTTGTGTTTGAAAAGAAAAATTGTCGCTTTTAAATGAGAGTTATTTTATGAAAGTACAATTAGAGTTGGATTTTTTAAAAAGTGTTTTTTAAAAAAACTTAAAATTATATTCGGTCGACTTGTATTAAAAGTCATCGTTTTTAAACGAGAAATTAGGAATGGAATTCGGTTATATTTGCTGAAAATAAAGGTTGTCGTTTTTAATCGAGTTATTTTGATGACAGTACAATTTGAGTCGAATTTTATTTATTTATTTTTTTTTTAAGTCGTCGCTGTTACAATGCGATTCGTACGACTTGTATGCATTAAAAAGTAATGGAGATTTGATAAAGTGTCTTATTTAAGGGGCTGTTTATCAGAAATTTGTTTATGTTGGACTTGAAAACATCCAAGTTGTAGTCAGGTCGGAAACAGGCAAACGGAACAGAGTTCCACAGGCGTGCACTTCTAAGAAAGAAACTTTGTTCATGGAATCTACGTTTTGATTTAGGCACAGATAAAGAGCGGGGAAAATTATTGACAGTGATTTCAGCTAGACGAGTGCTTTTCGTGAAAGATTGGGGAGGGAGGACCAGAAATTGGAGCTCAGACGAGCACTTGCCATGAAAATAACGATAAAACAACAACAAGCTCGCAACGTCTCTTCTGTGGGAGAGAGGTTTCAGGGAAGATAAAAGGGCATCCCCCACCAAGCCACGAAGTCTATTTTGAACCCCATCAAGGCAGGATAGGCTGTTTTTAGCAGCTCCTATCCAGATGTGACAGTAGTACTCTATCCTTGAACGTACTTGGCTTTTATACAGATAGAGAATTGTATCAGCAGTGAGATATGTTCTGGAGCGGTAGAAGGATCCCACAATCTTTCCAGTGACCTTCGCAACAGATTTGATGTATGTGTTCCATTTAAGATCAGGAGTAAAGGTCAAGCCCAGAAGCTTGTCAAAACATGGAGCCTCCCCAAGACGAGAGCCATCCATTTCAATTGATGCCAGATGAGGATCAGAGCGTTGATGATGTAAAGATAGAAGTTTGGTTTTAGATGCATTAAAAGTAACCAGCCACCTCTTTCCCCATTGTACAATGCGCTCAAGATCAGAGGAAAGAGAATCAGAGAGAACTTTGTCATTTATGGCCTTTGATGTGTTGCCATAGATGGTCGCGTCATCAGCATAGATGTCAACGAATGATTTAAGTACGTGTTTTGGAAGATCATTGATGTAGATCAGGAAGAGAGTTGGGCCCAGCATTAATTCTGTGGGCCTCTGATTTCTCCGGTAACTTTCCTATTTTATCCCCCAGTTCTTATCTATAATATAAATTTCACCTGTCTGTTTAAATGTATGTGTGTATGTATGTTTGTATATCTGCTTAAAACTTTTGACAGAGGCGACGGATTTTCACAAGATCGTTTTGAAACTCGACACTTCGGACGACAAATATCGAAAAATTGGCTAAAAACATTAATTCCTTCACCCTCGACTGGGAACTTTTCTACAGGGATGGGGTTGCCTTTTTCGCCGATATTTTCAAAAGTCATCCCCTCTTTTCGATTGACTAGCCTTAATTTAAATCTTTGCCAGTTTGGCGATGGACACAACGGCTAAGACATCACGTTTTGAGGGGATTTTCTTTTGCGGTTTGAGCCTGCCTGTGTACTACCACTTAAATTTTTTTTATTTATTTTTGCTCAACACACATCTCCAAACACCCGGGCAACGCTGAGCAGCCCCACTAGTTTACAATAAGTGATGTTTCTGACAAAGAAAGAAGAAAACTCGTAAAGTTTTTGTAATACTTTGGATATAATTGGAGAATATAATTAAAGAATATTGGAAGGCTCTATTTATAGACACTGGCGATACGAACTGACCAATCAATTTAGCCACACTCTGCTAGCAACCAATTAGAAACCAGAATTACTCAATAAAACATACTTGATATTTAAGAATTCCCACACATACCGTATATTTTGGTGTATAAGGCGACCGTCAGATAAGACGAGGTACAAAATTGGAGCAAATTTTCATAAATTTATCATATATCGGTTGTATAAGACAACTGCTAAATCATGAAACCATGTTTGTTTAGCCTAGGCTAGAGATTGCAACACTTGGTATCTTATGAAATATTGTTTTTAAAGATTTTTTAACTTTAAGGGTCGTCTTATATGCTGAAATATAAGGTATTTTTTCGTGTCCATACGAAAAAAACAACCTTGCTCTTTGTCTTCAAACTTTTACAGTTCAAGACTTATACAGATTAGCTATCCTCTGAAAACTATTTTTTATTCCAGGACTTATACAGATTAGCTACCCATTGGAAACTTTTCTAAAATCAAATATGGCTTTCAATTTAAAAAAAAACTATTCAGATTTTAGCATATAAGCGATATAAACAAAGGCTTCAAATCGCAGTTAACACAAAAGATGAGAAAGAAAATTGATGAAACAACAAAAATTCTCAAAATTAATCGAAAAAGTAAAAAAAAGAAAGTCAAACATGTGTCGTGTTGCCTTTTTTTATGTAATTTGATAGTTTTTTTTTTTAATTTTATCTTGAATTTTAAAAATTTATTTTAAAGTTTTGTCGTATCATCAATGATCCCCATTTGTATTTTATTTACCTCGTCTTCAGGAGGTTAGGCACAAGGTCAAGTTTTGGTTGGATGAAAGTGTGTCTGTAGATTCGAACTTTGCTCACTCAGGTTATCCAATCTGTGCCGGTAACCACTTAGCCACGATCACATTTTGTTTTAGTTATATATGTACTGATTTCACAAAAAATAGTCTTGTTACTAAAAAAATATGTTTTTCCAACAAATACCGGTCCTGCCAACTAAAGTATCACATCGGCACCAGTTTAAGTAGAAAATACCAAATATTTTCAGTTCCGTTGGAGACTTTGTTGGTTTGGTCACATTTGAAAAATGGATGAGAGTGCTTGCATTAGTAGATGCAGAACAGTTGAAATAAAAAGATCAGTTGGCAGGGGAAGACCAATGATAAAAATGGATTTGAGGGAAAGTGGGATAGTTAAAGACTTGACTAAAGAGAGTTAGTTTGGAAAATCAATTTCTAAATGCCGTCCTACACATGCCAGCATTTAAAACTGTTAAAATGATGATGGCGATGATAATGATAATGATGACGATATCGACAAGTTCATGATAGGTGCTGTTCAACAGAAAGGTTTCTGAGTTTGATGAAATACACCTGAAGAAAGTCGGAGGTTACATCAACCGAAACATAATAATAACACTGAAGATGAGCACCGTTGTCTGTAGGATCCAAATAATATGAAATTCTTTGTGATTGCGATAATAGAAAAATTCCCGGTTTCGAAAAAATATGAATCCTAATCAACAAAGTCTAGAAACATAACTTGAGTTTTGTATTCTTCAAAAATAAAGGAGACGTTCGCATTCTCGGTGTCATGCACTGACCGGAGTTTAAAAAGTTGGCACAAATTAAGATAATTGGTATCGAACTGATGCTGCTCAAGCAGGTCAAGTGATGCTGATTCATATTTTAAGTGATGGATGGACTGATATAAAATGAAAAGAGCACCGGATTTGCCTTGTGCCAGATTTTGTGTCCACCTTGGAAATGATGAGGAGAACGGCATGTTTCAGTGAAGCAGAAAAGTGCAGCTGCAAATAGAATTTGTCAGTGAGAAGATGAGGATGCTGAAATGCCAAGTGCAAAAACCTGGGATACTGGGTGAGCTTTGAATACCTGGCTGGGGTTCGGGTTGACCTTTAGTTTTAAGATCAATTTGGAAGCAGACAGGCAGAGAAAGAGAGAGATGAGATGTGAAGAGGAATGGTGTGTGGAGGGATAGTGAGAGGAGTGGGTGTGAAGTAGAAAAGAGAAAAAAGAGAGAGGGGAAGAGAGTCTACTGTGAAGATATGTCTCTAAGAAAAGAGATAGTTTGGCAGGAAGAGAAAGATGTTGAGGCATACAGGGATGAAATATCTGCTTGGAAGTAGAGAAAGAGAGAGGGGGAGAGAAAGGTAGGGATTGGCTGTGAAATGGAGGGGTAGGGAGAGTAAAAAAAGAGAGAGAGAGAGAGTGAAGAAAAGAGTCAGTTTATGAAAGTTTTGGAGAAGGAGGGAGGGAAAGAGAGACACAAAGGAAGCTAAGTCAGATTGTTACGGTAGAAGACAGAAACAAGATGAGACGAAGTGAGACAGGCTGTATATAATGTATATATACGTATATTAGTGGCCTGGCAAGGCCACAGGGGAGACAACCGCGCAAAAAAAAAAAAAAAAAAAAAAAAAAGCAAATTTATCCCAAATCAGCAAAACTGAAGCTAGCCTGGCACATTTGGGTATATTTTATAGGTTTGAAAATATAGGTTCATTTTTATCAATTGTCATAGGATTTTAACCATAGAAATAGTATTATAATCTTCAAAAAGCCTGCAAACTTTAATGTATTTCCGTGCCGTAGAACCAAAGATATTAGTATTTCAAAATTTAATTCAACAGTACCAATGACTTATCTTATGTAAACTTTATGAAAATAAATAAATAAATAAATAAATATATATATATAAATATATATATATATATATATATATATATATATATATATATATATATATATATATATATATATATATATATATATATATAAGAAATGGCTAATGCGCCACGACCGAGAATGAATCGAAACCAAAACGTCTAACTTACGGTTTATTTTTTCCTCTGCTGTTAATGACTGAGCTATAAAACATGTTTGCTGCAAGGCTAAAAATTAAAACATGAACCAAAAGCTACTACGTTATGCATGCATATTTGTAACGCCGGTGTTCCACCTTCACCTGGTAAATTTCATTTTTTTTTTTATTTTCACACTTTGGTACCGATTTTTCGGAGCTAAAACATAAATATAAAGTTTCGCAGGCGTTCAAATACCTTATATATGAAGTTTTATGTTTGTAGACTAAAAACTGTAGGAGAAGTCTGATGGACAATGTTTTTTAAAAACAAAAATATATACGTATACATAAATATATATGGAAACAATTTTGTGTCTACTGTACAACTTATTACGCTAATTTTACGCAAGTATAAATCATGTAGAATATCTGCATGGATATAATTACACGTAATAGTTTAATAAAGATGATCATCCCATAAGAAAAAAAACTAATAAGGAATTAATTAAAATGAATGCTTAAAAGAATATAGAAATTAGTTAGATCTTTTGCAGATGAATGCAATTCCACAACCCATATATAACAAAGTTATATTTTCTTTTTAAATAAATAGAAAAAAGTGTTTCAATATGACTATCAACACACACACACAAAATAAAAATAATATATATATATATATATATATATATATATATATATATATATAAGTGATGTGTCTGTACGAGGAAAGATTTCTACCAAACTACTCTATCATGTTTTGGTCTGCAGACTTGAAACTTGATATATACGGGATTTGAACCTGTGGAATAAATTCAATTTATTTTTTAGTCGGTAAAAATATCTTCTAAGGGGTGAAGATTAGGGGGAAAAAATTGGAACTTGGTAGGCATAAGTCGACTAAACTTGTTATTTCTATGTATGCATGCAAACATACGTTTATATCTTTAATAACATTAATTAAAAAAAAAAATTATATATAGAATTTTGGTGATTCCTTTCGCTTTCTCAAAAGTCGAATTTAGAAATCTTTCCCGACGAGAGCTCTTCTCTTAATTAACCATGACGTCAGAAATAGAATTAATGAGAAAAATCGAAAACGAGGCTTAATTTGCTGCGGATAAAAATAAATTGAGCATCCCCTCATTTAGGAATCGTTGAAAAACAAATATCTGTATGAATAAGAAACAAAAACGAAAATTAAAGAAATCGTCAAGTTTCGTTTTCAAGAGATTTCGAGGCAAACATAAAACTGCAAAGGAATCTCATGGTTTTTACAATCAAGAGACTCGCAATAATAAATATGGCGTCGTCAGTGTCGGCAGCAATAAAAAATGGTAATATTTTTTTTCTGCTTTATTAGAAAGATTTCATTAAAAAAAAAAAAACAAACAGCGTGTTTTTTTTTAAAGGTTTTAAACTTAAAAAAAAGGTTTTAAACTTAAACTTAAAAAAAGGTTTTAAACTTAAACTAAAAAAAAAGGTTTAAACTTCGGACTTTGCAGGTAAATTTCTAAAAAACACTACTTTTTTTGTTTTAAATTTGAATACATTATTTATTGATCTTTTATCTTCAATTTGTGATATATAGCACTTTGGTGAGTAAATTAATTATTTACTTTTTAATAGACATCTCCAAATGGGAGGCGTGAATTAATTCGTCCCCCTGTCTTTCTAAGCTTATAACTACTCAAAAAATGTAATTCAAGCCCTAATTTCTTTTTCAATTAAAAGAGCAAGGACCAAGGTTTCATTAAAAAAAACAAAAGAAAAAACAAACAACGTGTTTTTTTTTTTAAAAGGTTTTAAACTTCCGACTTTGCAGGTAAATTTCTAAAAAACACTACTTTTTTTGTTTTAAATTTGAATATATTATTTACTGATCTTTTATCTTCAGTTTGTGATATATAAAACTTTGGTGTGTAAATTAATTATTTACTTTTTAATAGACTCTTGAAAATGGAGGGGGGGGCTGAATAAAAAAAAACGCTTGTCTAAAATATTATATTCGGTTTATTGGAAAGAGCATAAAATTTCAAATTGACCCTGAAAATATCGTAAAAATTGAATCAATAGAAAAATTTTGATAGATTTTTAAAGTTTAAAAATTGAAAAATACTGAGCTCATAAAATTCAATTAATTTCATTACTGTTTTAAAAAAAATATTTCTATTACTTTTAAAACAACTTTGATAGTTTGTTTTTGAAGTATAATCCATAAAGAAAATAAACAACCCACTTTTAAAAGAGAACTTACGAGTTTTTTATATTTTATTCGGAGTTTCGTGTTAGAGGTGTCAAAAATTCCTACAAAAATTCTGATACACCTAATATTGAGATATTTTTTTTTTTTTGCAGCTGAGCATCTTTTAAAGGAGCGCAAATTAGCATTCAATATTCATTGTTTCATAGATAATTTGTTAACCATTTTCGGTATTTGTGCAGTTTAGATTTGGGGTCAATTTTTTGTTTACATTTTTGAAAAATTCCAAGGGAGATAATTTAAAGAGTTGTTAAAGCTTCCCGTAGCGTATTTGTAAAAACAAAACAAACAATTGTTGCATGAGGAACTAATTAGGGTTTACACCGCCTTGGGCGGTGTCTCTGTAGTTTGCCCTGATTAAAAGAAGCAGTGATCCCACAGGTTTATTGTATTTTATCGATTACGATCCACATATAAATAATAATGAAACATGGTGGCAGCAGTGATATGGAACGATTTTCAAGGAGGAATGATGTAATAGAGAATGAATTTTAAAACAACAAATACGGATAAGTAACGTTTGATTATTTGGTTAGTTTGTGTGCAGGCGGAGTAAAAAAAGGTGTCTGAAGGCGACATGGAAGAAACAAATGTACCTGTTCCTGAAATAAGACCTCCACTAGAATTTGTCAGCAAATTAGAGGCTTTTAAGATGAAATGTCGGAATTATGCCATTATTACATATCTGGGGAAACAACCAATAAAACATCAAACAACACTGTTTCTGCAGACGCTGGGAGATAAAGTGTTGAATGTTTATGATGGATTTCAATTTTTTACTCCTGAAGATGAGAAAACGTCCCATGAAATAATTCAGACGTTCAATAAATACGCTATAGGGGAAGCAAACGAAACATATAAACATTACGTCTTCCAGGGAGAGTCAGAAACTGTTAAAGCATTTTATTACGTCTCTTTTTGCATCGATAAAAACATGTTATTTTTGTGACAGTTGTGTCGCATCGATATTACGAGATCAAATAATTCTTGGAATACACAACCTCGATACACAAGCAGAATTACTAAAAATGAGACAGATTTACAAAAATGCATAGCAATATGTAAGCTGTCAGAAAACACTACACTATAGTCCAAAATCTTGAGACCCGAGAAAGTGAACAGAGTTCATTGTAAAACTAAGAAAAAATAAAACATCGGCACAAATTGACAGGGAGTGTCGGGCATGTACGTTACAACATGAACCGAGCAGAGAATGATGTCCTGCATTTGGAAATACGTTTTAAATGCAATGGGAAGAACCACTTTGTTATTAAATGCAGGTCTGTGAAAAAAAGAATATCTGTGCGGTCGAAAAAACAACAAGATGACAATAGTAGTGGTAGTGGTTCAAACTACAGACACGTAGACATGGTCACAATAAAAGAAAAAAATAAGTTTTGTAAGACCAGAGGTAATAAAGGCAGAGCTGATGGTGAAAAGATAGCCAATTGTTTTCCAGCTTGATAGTGGAACATCGGTCAATATATTGAATAAGAAG
Source organism: Euprymna scolopes (assembly GCF_053919585.1). Lineage (NCBI taxonomy): Eukaryota > Metazoa > Mollusca > Cephalopoda > Sepiida > Sepiolidae > Euprymna > Euprymna scolopes. The sequence goes on from NC_136493.1 coordinate 2,355,833, forward strand.
CATGTGATGGAAATAAAGAACACTTGAACACTCAAATTACACTCTTTTCATGTGAAATGGGGCGGAAATTAAGCCATTAGGGGAGTGTCGAGTGAAAATGATAAATCCCAAAACTGGTCAGAAATATGCAGTCAAGTTTGTTATTGTAAAGGAGGATTTGCGCCCCTTACTTGGGGCTAATCCCACTCATCACTATCAATAATGACAGGTTGAGGAGGGCTGCCAAAGTATCTCACCTGGATGAAGTCAGTAGCCAGCACCCGGGAAGCATGATAACAGAATTTAAAGATGTATTTCAGGATTGACTAGGGGAATCACCAGGAGAGGTACACTTGAAGGTGGATCCGAGCATAACACTAACTGTTGCAGCTGTTTAAAAAATACCAGTAGCACTTGAGAACAAAGTGAAAACTGAATCGGAAAAACTCATAAAAAACGTGGTTGAACCTACAAATGAGCAAACACAATGGGTAAGTGTATTAACGCTAGTAGTCAAGAAAAATGGACGTTTACGTATATGTATAGACACAGGACCACTAAATTATGCTCTTAAACAGGATCACTTCTAGTTATCTGCACTGGATGATTTACTCCAAGACCTTGCCGGCAGTAAAGTCTTTTCAACCTTGGATCTGCAAGATAGATTTTGGTATCTAAAATTAGATGCAGCCAGTAGTAGCTTCACTACATTTGCTACCCCATATGGTCGGTTTCATTGGAAGGTATTACCATTTGGCATTTCAAAGGGGGCTATATAACAATGTGACTGACTTGGAGGGAGTTTTCAATAAAGCAGATGATCTTCTCGTGGTGGGGAATGGGAAAACCATGGAAGAAACACTGGTGGATCATCACATAAAGCTCAAGAAGTTATTGCAGCGATATCATGAGTGTAGAGTGTGAATGAATGCGGAAACATGAATCTGCAACAAACGTCTACATCATTCCTGGGGCACATGATAACCAGTGAGGGGTTACGTCCTGACCCTGAGAAAATAAAGGCCATAAGGGAAATACCCTACCCCCAAAACATAAAGGGAGTGCGATGATTGGGAGGATTTGTGAATTATCTGGCAAAGTTTCTACTTCACATCTCTGATGTGATGGCCCCATTTCGAGATTTAACAAAAACAGATGTGACATAGATATGGTCGCAAATCTATAAAGAGGCTTTTGAAAAAAAAATTTAAAAAAACTGGTGAGTGAAGCACCAGTTTTGAGATACTATGATCACAAAAAACCGTTAGCCATTCAGTGTGATGCCAGTGAAATAGGCATGGGAGCTGCATTGCTACAAGAAGGTAAACCTTTAGTCTATATCAGTCGAGCGCTTATAGACACAGAGATCAGATATGCACAGATTAAAAAAGAACATGTGAACGGTTTCACCAATATACTTTTGGTCAACAGGTCACATTGCTGACCGATCATAAGCCATTGAAAGCAATAATGCAAAAAAAAAAAAAAAATTGGAGAAATGCCTAAAGTGACTGCAAAATATGTTGATGCAGTTAAATGTTTACAATGTGATAGATCTGTACCATCCGAGATGAAAGATGTTCCTTGCAAATACACTATTAAGGGCATTTATACATAGAGTGAATAGCGAATATATAGATGATAACGATGTCAAGGAAACTGAATATATTCCTGTAACAGAGAGAAGTGCTGGAATTGCACTTAGCAATAAAGGAAGACAGAAACATGCAGATGCTGCAGTGGGTAATTGTGGAAAGGTGGCCAGAAGACAAAATACATTTTGACCCAGAGGTGAGAACATATTTTAATATGTGGAATGAAATGACTGTACAAGACAGGTTAATTTTCAGAGGAAACTGAGTAATGGTCCCAACTACCCAGTAGGCTGTGTTGAAAGAAATATTACATTTCACGCATCAAGGGGTCGAAGAATATTTCAGAAGAGCGAGAGAATATTTGTACTCATCAAATACGAACAATGATATCAGAGACTATGTTTCAAAATGCTCCACATATAGCAAAAAGAGGTAGCTAATCGGACAGAGCTATTAATGGTCTATGAGATTCTTGAGAGACTCTATGCAAAAGTAGGAGTAGATCTCTTCAAGTATACAGATAGGGACTATCTCTGCACAGTTGATTACATGAGCAATTTCCGGGAAGTTGATCATCTTTCAACTACACAGGCAAAAACGGTGATCACTAAACTTAAACATCATTTTGCACGACATGGAATACCAGATCAGGTAGTTAGTAATAATCGATCCCAGTTCAGTAGCCAGGAATTTTCAACCTTTGCAAGAAAATGGTGTTTTATACACATATCTGTCAGTCCTTACAAAAGCAAGGCAAATGGAAAAGTAGAATCTGCAATAAAAATGGCAAAGAACCTCTTCCGGAAAACGATGAATGATAAGGCTGATCCATACCTAGCGATGTTGGATCACATGAATTCGTCAGCTTAAGGTCTCTTATCACCAGCACAGAAACTGATGTCCAGAAGAACAAAAACACTTCTTCCAACCAGAGAGAATCAACTCAAACCAGAAAAGTGGGAGAGCAGGAAGCAAGAACAGTACTTCAATCACAAAGTAAAACTACTCCAAACTTTGTATCCCGGAGATGTGGTACAGATGAAACCACACATAAAGGACCAGGAAGAGTGGAAAGAAGCCATTGTATGGCGGAGACTGGATGAGAGGTCATACCATGTCAAAGTTAACGGAGAGTTGTATTAGCGGAATAGGGTAGATTTGAAAAGAAAGAAAAAAAAAAAAAAAAAAAAAACAATAGAAGAACCGCATTACCATCACCGGTCTACCAGTCATACCAGTTGCCCAATGAGGTACCAGCGAATGTGGGACCAGATACAGAAGAGACGTGTGATCCCCAGATATCCCAACGACAAAATGATGAAAGACCGAGCCTAACACTATCTCCATCAAAACCAAACCTAGAAAGGGTGAGGAGGACACGACCGGGAAGACTAGTAAGAAATCCGGCTAGGTTCAAGGACTATACATTGTGAACTGAGTCCAAAATGAAAATGGCAGAATAATCCGTGTTAAGCACGAGGGTAGACAAGCCCAATGAATGTTACATATTTTGCCAAACAAGAGTTGAAAGGATCGTCTTTTCATCTCCCGCTTTGCACGTATGTTCAAATTTTTATAACCGAGTTTGTATGGCGGAATATGCATACAAATGATTCCATTATTTGTTGTATTGAATTTTTTCTTCATTTATTTTTATAGAAATAAAGTTTGTATTCAATTTTTTGCTTGAATTTGAGCTTTTTCTGACATTTTTTTACCGACGCTAATTTAAAACATTGCCGACATTTTTAAAAGGAATTTTTAAATGAACAGTCTCTCTCTCTCTCTCTCTCTCTCTCTCTCTCTCTCTCTCAAAAAAAAAAAAAGAAACAAAGAAATTAAATAAATAAATTAAAGTCATCAATATATAGAAATGTATGATTTAAAAAACCCGACATTTTACAAAATTAAACTGTCATAATAAATGAAAATAATCATTAAAAGTTATAAATTTTAAGAACATTTTGTGTTTTAAAAATTTAAATGCATCAAGTTGCATAGGATTGGATTAAGAAAAACGAATTGGGGGAAGAGATGAGATCGATTGTTTGGCAGCAAAAAGTAACACGCCAAATTTAAGAAGTCGCGCAAATGTCGCGAGAGTTCTGGCAATTTATGTTTTCATTTTAAAACTAGCAGGTTGCCTGGCGTTGCCCGGTCGTAAAATACGCATAAATATTATATTTTAATTAATGCAGGATTCCTATTTATTATAAACAGAAATACCGTAGGTATTAAACATGGCGTTAAATTCCTTTAAAAAATAATGAAGTAAAAAAAAAGACGGAAAGAAACTGAGACATGTGCATGCGAATATTATGTTTTTTCTAAACAATTCACTTCTTGTAAGTAAAAAAATACTCGCGCTGAGATCGAAACCAAAACCTAAAGACAGTGAGACAAATACGATAACCATTGGGCAAGCTTGACACGGTCGCTAAAAAGTGTTTTCAAACCTACTTATTCTTAACATGAGTAATATGTTATGTGAACGATTCACGCATGCGCATTCGTGAAACAGTTGACAAACAGATAAAAATCCGATCATTTCCCCACGTACCAATTTTGCAATTTTTACCCCTTAGCAGACCTTTTTCCGGATGAAACCGATTAAAAAGTTTTCCAGATGGGTGAATACCCTATATACTAAATTTCAAGTATATTTATGACGAAATCCCTGGCGACACCAGATGATCTTGCTTTTCAAATAGAGGAAGAGAAGATGGGAGAGGATGAGGTATGGTTAGGGGGGGCATGCTGACACTTCGTCAAGGAAAAACAGATGTTCATGAAAAATGTCCAGAAGAAATAAAATATTTCAATGGGAAATAAATAGTTATCGCTTATCACATCAGTGCCGGAGTGGCGTTTTTAAGAGAAAGACAAACGAGAATACATCTATCAACAACGAAAAGGTTGCTTTTAAAAACCTCTGTGATAGGTATGAAGAATGGGGGTCAAAGGGTGAGGGGTCGCCGCCAGGCATTGTTCGACCTGCGGTGACTAATCATGCCTAATTGGTAACAAGTAAAAAACTTCAGTGCAGGTGGGGGTTGAGGTCTGGTAGAGATAAGCTCTAAAGGGGAAAAAAGAAAGAATAACTCCAAAGAGGGAGGAATTTCTGATTTGATAAAAACGATTGACTTTTTGGAGTTAGGGTCCTTAGTCCTTTTTAGTGACTGGCATTCGAGGCGTCCACATCGCTCTCACCACGCCTGGGGGGGGGGGGCGAACCCTCATAAGAGCTAAGTTGAAAAGCTCTTGTTCTTAGTTGGGAAATTGATAGTAGAACTTAAGTATACAACCTGCATCACGAAGCTTGAATCAAAGAACTCGACTAAACAAGTGTAAAACGATTTATGAATAATTACTTTGTTTCGTTATATAAAAATGTCCCAGAGTTTTTACTTGTTTCTCAATTTTCCAGCCTGAATGAAGATGCAGTTTATTTCAGGTATGACCTGACGCCAGATGATGAAGGAGACAGACTGGATCCAGCATAAAGCCAGAGTGACGGCCGAAATTGACAATGTTGCCACACGGACTTAGGATCATGCACATTTCGCGTGCCCTGAGCAGCCGAGAGATATTTTTCAGTGACCAGTGAGAGTCTGGTCACCCTTGAGGGGTCCACCACTAGACAAGTAAGAATGTAGCCCTGCTGGGTTGCATATATGGTCCTGTGAGCTGGGAGCGACGAACACGGCCAGAAGTACATCATAAGTATGCTCCAGTGAACCAGGATAGCGACGGATGCGGCCCGGCCCTCTGAGAAGGGGGGCTAGGATTATATATTGACCAAAAATTCGTTGAGTATATAGGTTGAGACTTGCCGTCTCTCTCACACACACACACACACACACGCACACACACACGCACACACACACACACACACACACACACACACACACACACACACACACACACACACAATCATTTTCATAGATATAATGGATATAATTGTTCTTCAAATATAAAATACACAAGTGTTGAATGTTCTTCCAAATAACGTCTTCCCGTGTTTTGCTACCGGAACGACTTCAAATTATTTTTTTAATTCCATCTTTGTTTTTTTGTTTTTTTTTAAATAAAGCTATTTAATTCTCTCCAGCTGCAAGAACTGTAACACCAGGGTCAAAAAGCCGAATTTAAAAGTCGGCGCCCCCGGTGAAGGGAGCACTCTGACCTGCAAAAAGTGCCTGGGCAGATCCGCCGGCATTCCCCAAGCGATTAGCAATAAACTAACACCTTCTCAAAGAGATAAGGCCAAACCTGGGAAATTGGACCTCCTAGAACTGCACAGAAGCAACATTACACCGCAATCAACAGGAAGCAGGTAATTACAGGAATTGTTTAATCTCTGTTGATTTTGGGGTCCGAAGATTGAAACTTTTTTGCACTTTTAATAATAAAATTATAAAAATAATAATAATTTTTTTAGAAATAAAATTCTTTATTTAAAAATTTGCTAATGCCAACTACCAAATTGTGTTAAAAGTGCTCGAAGTTGCTTTTTATAAGTTTTTTTTTATTACTGTTTTGGTGCACAGTTCCGTCACTGAAATTACTTCATAATCTAAATAGTTCACGAGTTTAAAAGATTGAAAAAACTGTTTTCGATAATTCTTTTAAAAAAGAAAAATTGCAAAAACTGTTTTCGATAATTCTTTAAAAAAAGATAGATTGCAAAAACTGTTTTCGATAATTCTTTTTAAAAAGAAAGATTTCAAAAACTGTTTTCGATAATTCTTAAAAAAAAAAGATTGCAAAAAATGTTCTCGATAAAACTTAATAAAAAAGAAAGTTTGCAAAAACTGTTTTCGATAATTCTTTAAAAAAGAAAGTTTTCAAAAACTGTTTTCGATAAATCTTTAAAAAGAAATATTGCAAAAACTGTTTTCGATAATTCTTTAAAAAGAAATATTGCAAAAACTGTTTTCGATAATTCTTAAAGAAAAAGATTGCAAAAAAAATGTTCTCGATAAAAGTTTGCAAAAACTGTTTTCGATAATTCTTTAAAAAAGAAAGTTTGCAAAAACTGTTTTCGATAATTCTTGAAAAAAAGATTGCAAAAAAAATATTTTCGATAAAACTTAATAAAAAAGAAAGTTTGCAAAAACTGCTTTCGATAATTCTTTAAAAAAGAAAGTTTGCAAAAACTGTTTTCGATAATTCTTTAAAAAAGAAATATTGCAAAACTGTTTTCAATAATTCTTTAAAAAGAAAGATTGAAAAAACTGTTTTCGATAATTCTTAAAAAAAGATTGCAAAAAAAAATGTTCTCGATAAAACTTAATAAAAAAGAAAGTTTGCAAAAACTGTTTTCGATAATTCTTTAAAAAAGTAATATTGCAAAAACTGTTTTGATAATTCTTAGAAAAAGAAATATTGCAAAAACTGTTTTCGATAATTCTTAAAAAAAGATTGCAAAAACTGTTTGCGATAATTCTTAAAAAAAGAAATATTGCAAAAACTGTTTTTGGTAAAACTTAAAGAAGAAAGATTGCAAAAATTGTTTACGGTAATTCTTAAAAAAAGAAATATTGCAAAAACTGTTTCTGGTAAAACTTAAAAAAGAAATATTGCAAAAATTGTTTTCAATAATTCTTTAAAAATAAGAAAGATTGCAAAAACTGTTTTCGATAATTCTTAAAAAAAGAAATATTGCAAAAACTGTTTTTGGTAAAACTTAAAAAAGAACGACATGCACAGAGGAGATAAAAAAGCGAAGGGACTATTTTGATCCGTCACCGGTTTCGGTAACAGTCACGAACAAAACACGGAAAAGCGTTAGTCGACTATAATCCTCCATAGTTTTAAATATAAAGACAAATTAAATGTTACATACAGCAGAGAATCTTTTAAAGGACCGCTAAATCAACACATAACATTAATTAGATTTATAATTCCTTTTTTTTTTTCAGGTTTCTGCATTTTTGAGATGAGGATTGATTTTTCGTATTATTTGGATCTTTTGGACTACTGTTCTCATCTTGAGTGTTATTTTCGCAACGTTTCGGTCGACGTAACCCCCGATCCTCTTCAGGTCTACCTGGTCAAATTCGGGAATCTATCTGTCGAACCCGTGAATCTGCACTAAATTTCGAACAGAATCCTTTATCCTTCTGCAAGGAAACATAACGTTGTGGATAAAGTACTTAATAAAATTCAGTTGTACAGTTGCACTCTTCTGGAGGTTGAAGGTTCAATCCTCAATATCGGTGAAACTCAAAATACAATTGCGATTTACTTAGAACTATTAGCCAGTCATGGCCGAAGGAATGAGAACAAGCTACCCTCATGGAGTAAATAAAGGATTCCGTTCGATATTCCCTGCAGATTTAATTGTTCGACAGAAAGATTTCTTAGTTCGACAAGATACTCCTGAAGAAGGTCGGAGGTTACATTGACCGGAATGTTGTGAAAATAACACTAAAGATGATAACAGTAGTTCGAAGAATCCAAATAATACGAACTTTTCTTTTAACTTCTTTAAAGAAGAATTAAATGTCACTTCGTGTAAGAGAAGAAAAATGAAGGGTTATCAGTTTTATAAACATGTAGACTGTTTCACGCGTTGGCCACTCAATTGTCTGTGAAAAAAAGAACTTGTGTTTGCAGTAAAACTATGTGGTGCTTGTTAAGCTATAGTCGACAAATCGATTTAAAAAAAATATGTTGTTTTAAGCAAAAATAATATGATCGACCTTATTGTCATATCGGAAAAAGTAATATATCCAAAAATTACGACAATTCACCGAGTATGACAACTGCTATTGTCTTTTTTGTGAAAATAAGTCTATCGCTATCGGTGAAACAGGAGGGAAGCCATTAGCACAAGAGAGAAGCTGGCGGAAAGGGAGATAAGCCAAGTCAAGTTAAGGCGGAAAGGGAGATAAGGCAGTTTACCAGTTTTTCAAAGTTCCAATTTCAGAGAGCCGCAGTTTACACACAAAATATTCAAATTTTATTCACGCACAATATGTTGTTTTTTGTTCGTTTCTGTATTTCGTTTAAAAAAATATTCATATTTTATGCCCGCACATTTACATATGTCGCATATTCTTTTTTAATTCAAAATATATTTTTGATACAAATTTATGAAAACAGAACTAAAATTACTGTTTCTGCTTCGTTATTTAATTAGAGTTATCTTTCCTTGTTAAAAAAAAAAAAACTATATTTGGGATAAAAAAAAACTTTAATATTTATGGAATTTAATTGGTTCAAATAACTTAGTGCCTTTTGCTTCTTTTTTAGGGGGGGGGGCTAAACTGCCTTATCTCCCTTTCTGTGCAACGAGTTCATCAGGGCACATTCCATTAAACTATTTGTAAAACAGGCACAGAAATGTAACATTGTAGCGATGGGACAGGGGTTGGAGCTTAGTCGACAAAGCGGGACGTATTAGATTGAAGATTCTGTTTTGGATCCTATCCATAAGTGAGAGACTAGTGATGGATGCACCAACCCAGATGTGGCAACAATACTCCATGCATAGGCGAACGGTGGATTTGTAGAGGTACAGGATACTCTCAGGTGTGAGTAGTCTTCTAGCACTTCTTCGTGGTATTTTTGCTGTCGGAGTTTTGAGATGCGATTCTAATGAATGCTAAAAAAAACAAAACAAATGGCTTTAATTGCTACTCTTTTTCTTTCCCTGCTTTATCGAGATTCGCTCTCTTCATCAAGAAGGTTTTCTCATGAACGTGTGAACTGAACTCATTTATCAACCAATGAAAATCGTTTCAAACTCAAAAAGTAACAATCTTCAATGAAATCAACCAATGGTTTGGTCGAAGTTATTCAGAGAGACACTTGAGACAGTCCTCAACTCTCAACGTCAACAACGCTCATCCCAGAAGACTGGAATGCTCCACGCTGAAATTATTTTAAGCTTACTGCTATATCTCCAGTTAACACGGCCACCCAGAAGGTAAACGCGCGCACACACACACACACACACACACACACACACACACACACACCCACTTTGAAGCAAACTTTCTGACGCTTTTGTCTATTCTTATTCAAGAACTTTAAAACTTCTTAACAAACTTTGATCTTTCAAAGTATATTTTACATTTCTTGTAAAATTGGTGATGCAAATATATTTTCTCACTTTTATTAAAAACATCTTGTTGTTAAGTTAGCACTTGTTAACTAGTGACACATTCATAACATTTTTGCTTTTATCCATCTTTTTCATTCGTCAATTTAACTACATTTATATTGTTATCACTGTTCTTGGCACTTTTAAAAGACGGTGCTGTCCCCGAAATACACTGTTCAAAGCCAGAAGCGGTACTACAAAGCTCTTTTATTAGTTATTAGACTCTCACTCTCTCTCTCTCTCTCTCTCTCTCTCTCTCTCCATATGTAAATTCTTTTCAATAAAACCTTGAAGAAACTCAGTAGACGTCTTCATTATGTCAGTAATTCCTGCACGAGAAATTTTATTCATCTTAGTTAAACAGATGACACAATCGACAATCACTAGACAAAGCGGCGACGGAAGAAACACGGCGAAAAGAAAAGGCGAACATAAAGAGAATAAAAAGACCTTATATAAATGCACCGCGCACGTATGTATAAAGACTTTTGATTTATATGGCACGATCGTTTGCCGAGGAGATTAAGTCGGCGTGTTTCTGGATTGGGTGTGTGCCACGATAAAATGATAGGTACATCCCTTTTAGATCAAGAGATTGAGTAATTTTGTGTTTTCATGTCTTGGGGCGGGTTCTAGAATTGTTGTTAGGTCCTGCGCACGGTAACCAGCTTCCTGGAGGGGGGGGGGGGCGAACGACAAGTCAAAGATGACAAAACATCCCTTACATTACGAGGTTGATATGTTGTCAGCTACATCTTCGAGTTGTCTGTCAGCATCATTACTAGTAATAGTAAATTGTGCTGGAATTGAAAGCTTTGTATTAAAAAAAAGATGCGACAGAGACATTTTCTTATAAAAATAGAAATTCTGTTATTTTAACAATTAGAAGAAACATTTTTAACTTGAGTCGAGATTCTAATGTTTTGTGAGTCGGCCGCGACGATCTTCTGATACCAACTTTTACATCAGTCTCTGACTGCGATCGAATTGCAACGGAATTACAATTCTTTCCTTCTAGATAGAAAGAGGGGATAGAAAACAGAGAGGTATATTTTACATATATTTTATTATTAAATTACTACAGATTGGTTATTAAATTACTATATTTTTAACCTTTTCAAAACCCGTGTCATCAACATTGATGTAAACGTTTTCACCTGTCAGATTAAGTGAACTCTTGTTGTATTCGTCATGTTTATAATAGTACGTGTGAAAATATACTTGTCTCTATTCGAGTACAAGGCGAGCCAGATACGAGGTGCCTTCAATAAGTTTCCACACTTTTTTGTATGGATACTTTTATTGATAGTATACAGATGAAACTTTAGTTCCCTTCGAAGTGATCTCCCCCAGCTGCAATGCACTTGTTGTATCGTTCCAACAACTTCTGGAAGGCCACATGGAAATCCTCTTGTGTGAGCGTGTCAATGACCCTCATCACAGCCTCTTTCATCTCATAATGGCAACCTCTTAGGTTTTCCTTGAGCTTAGGGAATGACCAAAAGTCATAGGAAGCAAGGCTTGGAATAAACGGAGAGTGGGGAATTGTTTTTATGCTCATCTTGGTCAAATAGTCTGTAACAAGTATGGGATTGTGGACTGGTGCATCAGCACAAATCTTCAGCATCTTCAGTTCCTTGCGAATAATTGTGTGACAGCAAACTGTGCAGTTATTGTCTCTATAGACACACGACGGTCCTTTTCCATGAAATTTTTTATTTGGCCAATCAACTCTGGTGTTCTGACTTCGTATTCCTTCCACACCTTTCATTGTTCCTCACAGACTCTCTGTCTTCCTTGGAGTTCTTATGCTTCTCAAAAACTGATGCTAGATTCATGCAAGATGGTCCAAAAACAGTTTGAAGTATTCTATGTATTGCTGTGGCATTTTTCCAAGTTCAAAACAGAATTTTATTGCATATCATTCTTCTAAAATGTCCTCGCGTCCAGATTGCATTTTTGAAATTTACCAGCTGTGACAACCAGGCTTGATTAGGGAGTATTTCAATTCCTGCTGTAGCTGTTCATTTGAACGTGAAATTATAAAAATTGGTCTGTCATCTCATTAGTCGTATAGCAATAACATATTTAATTTTCAAAAGTCTATGACAATTTAAAATTTTTTTTTTTTTTACACAGTGATCACCACTTATCAAGGTCCGGAAGCCACTCAGGGATAAGGGTTATTGCAAGTACATTACGTTAGTGTGGAGATTTGATGAAGTGTTTACTTAAGAGGGCGGTTTATTAGGAATTTGTTAACATTGGACTTGAAGACATCCAAGTTGTAGTCCGGTAGGAAGCAGGCAGACGGAACAGAGTTCCACAGGCGTGCAGTTCTAAGAAAGAAGCTTTGTTCATGGAATCCGCGTTTTGATTTAGGCACAGATATAGAGTGGGGGAAATTTTTCACAGTGGATTCAGCTAGACGGGTATTTTTCGTGAAAGATTGGCGAGGGGGGACGAGAGATTGGAGTTCAGACGAGCACCTGCCATGGAAATAACGATAAAACAAGGATAGGCTCGCAACGTCTCTTCTGTGGGAGAGAGGTTGCAGGGAAGAAAAAAGGGCATCCCCCACTAAGCCACGAAGTCTATTTTGTACTCTGTCAAGGCAGGATAGGCTGTTTTTAGCAGCTCCTGCCCAGATATGGCAACAGTATTCCATCCTTGGACGTACTTGGCTTTTATACAGATAGAGAATTGCATCAGTAGTGAGATATCTTCTGGAGCGGTAGAAGGATCCCACCATCTTTCCAGCGACCTTGGCAACAGACTTGATGTACGTGTTCCATTTCAGATCAGGAGTAAAGGTCAAACCCAGAAGCTTGTCAAAACACGGGGCGTCACCCAGACGAGAGCCATCCATCACAATTGATGCTAGATGGTGATCAGAGCGTTGATGATGTAAGGATCGGAGTTTGGTTTTGGGTGCATTAATGCCTGTACAAAAAAGTCTGGATACCTATAAGGTCTCCAAATATAGGAAGCCCCTCTAAAAATATTCTTTATCATGTAATTGGATGATGAGAACGTACCGGTGTGTCTTGAAATGCTGATTCTTATATAGCAACAACAATTAACAGACATACAACTAGTATAAAATGAATCCAAGGGAAAAAATTTTTTTTGACGATACTCGTATTTAAAAAAACATTTTTTTAAATGTTGATATTGTAGACGTGTCTAGCATTTGTAAAGATTTGTACAAATTACTTTCAAAACAAAAAAGAAAAACGTTAAAACCAAAACTCCACCCCTTCGCAATTGAAGTCCATCTACTCTAATAGTTTCTTGCCTCGAGCTGCTAGACTTTGTAATTTCCTCCCTGTTTCCTACTTTCAGACAATGTGTGTGTGAGAGAGAGAAAGAAAGCGAGAAAAATAGATCTCTCTCTCTCTCTCTCTCTCTCTCTCTCTCTCTCCCTCTCTCTCTCTCTCAAAATAAGAATAGAGGGAGTTTGGCCAATATCGAAAAATATTCCGTGTTGAATCCTGGATTCGACTAGATATAAGATCCGTCTCTTTTTTGAGAATAGCAGAGTTTATTCTTTTCTGATTTGATTCTTCCGACTATTTTCATCTTGAGTATTATTCGCACAACGTTTCAGGCGATGTAACCTCCGACCTTCTTCACGTGTATCTTATTGAACTGGGGAATATTTCTGTTAAAATCATAAATTTGCACAGGAATTTCAAACGGTAGCCTTTATTTAATCCACGGAGGTCGAATAGTCTTGTTTCATCAGCCATGACAGGGTAGAAGATTTTCCGATTGCATTTTAGTATCGCAAGCACTGAGCATTGAATCTACAACCACCACAAGAGTATCATTTAGAACTGAAGCCACCCAGTACTTTATCCGTTACGCCACGGGTACTCGCGGACTAAAAAAAAAAAAAAAATAATGACAGTTTTCTTTGAACTTTGTTTTATTTCTTGAAAGAACGTAGAAATTAAAGAAATCTTTTTGTTTCCTTTGTTCGCCATCTTGTATGCAAATCTGATTTAAATGTTTTATATTCTACGCATGTATCCACACTGTCGCTGCCGATTTGGTAATATTCAGGTTAGCTAATGTCGAGAAGACATTAAAAAAAAAAAAATGATGATAGGTTATTTGGGCCGTGAAAATATAAAAATCAGTTTTTTTAAAAATTATTTTATGAATGAATGCTTCCGGGGGCGGAGCGTGGGCGAGTATGGGGCGGGGCATCGATCTAATTAACCAATGGGAATCAATACTTTCATAACACTGACGGAATCTTTTCTATTTTAGGTTAACTGTTAGAAATAGATGAGAGAAAGTTGAAAATGTGGATTGCTTATAGTTGTTTGTAGGCGGGGTGTGGGGTGGAAATGAAAGTATTTAGTCGAGTGTAGGAGGGTTGTGGGGCGGGTGTTTGAAAAGAATTGCTCCACACATAATCATAAAATAAGCCAAGCATAAAAGCGTAGATAAAATGAGAAAGAAGGAAAGAAGGTGGAAAAAAGGAAAGAGAAGCAGAAAGGCGAGAAGGAAAACTAGAGAGAGGTAAAAAAATAAAAGAGGAGAGAGAAATAAAGTAAAGATAAAAGAATACAGTATATATATATATATATATATATATATATATATATATATATATATATATATATATATATATATATATATATAAAATGGAAATTCTTTTAACTTTCTTGAAGTTTTACATTTGGATTTTACTGTCACTGGATTTTTTATCTTCCACCAGACTATCCATTCATGTGTAATCACCTTTTTCTTCACCATATTCCCTCTGCTTCACTTTTTTCGTTTTCAAGTAAGATTTTTGACTTACTTGTTGTTTCATCAAATACTTCTGCATGCAAAATCCGATCCCGCATTTTGCTAATTCCTACCCTCTGATGAGAAGCAGAATATTTCTTCGAAACTCCGCGGATTAAGGACTATCCATTTATCTAGTGTTTCCTTTTCAGATTAAATATGTTTTGAACTCATTTCAAACTGTTTTTTAACATATTTTATTAACTGTTTGCTCATATATATATATATATATATATATATATATATATATATATATATATATATCTGTGTGTGTGTGTGTGTAATGAATGAATGACAAAAGTCTATATTCCAAAGTACATGATGTTGACCATCTTATAATTTATTCCTTTAATTCAGTTAACATTTACATTTCTTGACGATATCTGTTTCGTAGCACAAAATCAATCACTTAATTATTATATCAATCAGTGAATTTATTTTACCCTTAGCTCACCAGAAGAAACAATCAATCCATCAAAAAGAAATAAAGTGCTTTTTGACATGATTAAAATCCGAAAATTTGAAGAGAAGTTGCAAATACCTTTAATATGTTTCCATTACGCCATTTTAGATTTAGAAACGAGGCGGGCACAATGTTGCTACATGTAACAAGACTATCTATTTATCTATTTATTTATTTATTCACATCTCTATCTCTCTCTCTCTCTCTCTCTCTCTCTCTCTCTCTCTCTCTCTCTCTCTCTCTCGTGCATCCAAGTAACCTGTCGCTTTAAAGTGCTGGTTTTTCTCCGTGGTTTTCTTTTTGCTTCTTTCTGATTAATAAACCTTATTTAAAACTAAACATCGGCGTCCGAGTGATTGCCAAGATTTTGTTTAAGTTTTCAAAGAATTTCTTTGTAAATCTTAACGGTTTGCGTAACTTTTTGGTAAAAGCAAAGCAAATACACTAATTTAACACAATAAGAGAAAATAAAACATTAATCGACTGCACATTTACTAAAATAAAATTTGGCCTATAATATAATTAAAATTTCGAAATAAATTACCAACAGGAATTTTTGTATTATTTTATGATGAAATGATGAATGATGAATTAAAGTGGTTGTATATGAAAATGATTAAAAAAATTTTTTTAACACAATTAAACTTTATTGAAAAGTGTGTGTGACACCATTACCTATAATCACGGTGTTTTATTACACACTAGCTGGCACTCATTAACTATTATCCTCGAATAACCTGCAGAGCTTGATAAGCAGTGGCCCTCTTACATAGTAAAATAAAAACGAATATTAAATGTGCAAATGAGTTCAGTTTGTATGATAACTCGTCATCGGAAGACGTGTCATTTACATAAATGGTATTTCTTACCGGTCGCTTCATAACCAAACTGCTGATACGTATTTTCCAAGCAAACAACAATATGGTGGAAATCTTGCTTTTCCTCTATGTGGGTAAATTAACAGTTTTTTTTTTGTTTTTAGTCTGCAGCTTTAATCAGCTGTTAGGTTTGTAATTTGTTTAACCGTTCACAGCCGCCCAAAAATCTTGGAAAAGTCCAGGGGATTAGCAAGTCTTGCATCTTATTTAAAAGTTCCCGCCACATGGTTAAAAAAGTTAAATTAAATTTTTACGATATTTTTGTTTATTAAATTGTAAGGTGAAAGTACAAGTTAGTTACTAGACACCTCTTCCCCATGTTAAGAATGCATTTCTAAATAATAACATAATTATTTAAGCGCAGTAACATAGATGCATAAGTACCCAAAAAACAAAAACTCTGCCGTGTCAACACGTGCAGGAAAGTCTTTCTCTCCTTGAAACATGCTTTTTTCATCTTCGCTTTTCTTTCTCTTCTCTTCCTCCGCTGTGACGTCTCCTTGCTCAACGTTTGCAGGGGAGTATGAAAGGTGATGAATCTTTTTACATTGCATTTAACTTTTGCGTGTCAGTATAGTTATCGGAGCAGAAAGCAGGGAAGAAATTCCAAATTCTAACAGAGAAAAAGCTAATTAAGTAGAAGGCTTTCTAGCATCTAAGGACCGCTACAGTGAAAGGATTAGATTTGCTGGGGCCATGCACGTTGAGGGGGCACAAGTGCAATGAGTTCATCAGAACATATTTAATTAAAATACTTATAAAACAAGCACAGGGATGAAACATTGCCGCGATGGAACAGGAGTTGGAAGTCGGTTGATCTACCTCGTTAACACGTAAGGAAACTTCTCGTCCTTAAATTAAATGTGACTACATAAAGCTGAACATTCTAAGGGCCATCTATTTAATTGCACGTAAAGGAACTTTTAAAAAACTATGGCTGCAAACACAATTAGTTTTGTAAAGACATTTCTATATTACTAGAAGGCCCCCTGTCGTTTCCCGGTCGTAAAATATGTATAAATATTAAATTTTAATTCATATAGAAACTGAGACATATGCATGCAAGTATTATGTTTTTTTGGGTTTTTTTCTAAACAGTTCACTTCTTGTAAGTAAATAAATACTCTAGCTAAGATCGAAACAAAAACTTAAAGACAGTGAGTCAAGTACGATAACCATTAGGCCAGCTTGACATGGTCTTTAAAAAGTGTTTTCACACCTACTTATTCTTAACATAAGGAATCTGTAATGTGAACGATTCACGTATGCACATTCGTGAAACAGCAAATGGATAAAAATCCGAGGACTCTCACATACCAATTTTTCAATTTTGACTGCTTAGCAACTCTTTCTTCCGGATGAAAACTGATTAAAAAGTTTTCCATATGCTATATAACAAATTTCAAGTCTGTATATCAAAAATATGTTGAGTATATAGGTTGAGAAGTTTCCTCACACAGATACATTTTCACTTTTATAGATATATGGATTTTATTATTATATTAGTCTCATTTACTAGAAATATTATCGTTTATCTCTGTCTTGTGTGTTTTCTGTTGCCTTTTTCAGCATCATCCCGATTTCAGCAAGCGCGAACTGAACTATTTCCTCGGTAAAGCACTTTAAAAAGGATACTGAATATTCGCCGAAGTATCCCATCAGTAAAATTTGGAGACGGATTAATCATGATTTGAGGTTGCTTTATTGTCATATTGGTGTAAAAACTAGTGGAATGATGATGGTGTAACGTTATTAACTATCAATTTGACATGACAGTTATTGTGATTTTTAACTTTTAAATTCACATGAACATATATCTCGGCTCAAGCAAACATTTATTGATCAAAATAAGCACCATCAGAATCAGAACGCTTTTGCCAACGCAAAACAAGTGTATTTATGGCAGTAACGCAAAAAATCTTATGTTCTGGTGGCGATGAAGTCCGTGAAGCCATTTTTGATATTGCTTAGGCCTCTGAAGCATTTCCCACACGTAAAGTTGTAGAGATGCTTAAAAAAGTAGTAGTCGGTAGGTAAGAGGTCTGGAGAATATGGCGGATAAGACAGAGTTTTGTAGCCCAATTCGTTCAACTTCTACATGGTTGGTTTAACAATGTGCGGTCAGGTACCGTTGTGGATGAGAATTGGGCCTTTTCTGTTGACTAATGTTAGATGTTGTTGAAGTTTCTGATCCATTTCATCCATTTGTTGACAGTACTTCCCTGCCGTAATGGTTTCGCCTACATTCAAAAATCTAATGGATGAGACCGGTCGCAGACCACCAAACAGCCAGCATGACCTTCTTTTAACGCGACTCTGACTTCGGGATGTGTCGTGGAGATGGTCTAACCACTGAGCTTAGCGTCGCCCGGTTGTCGTAAAGAACTCACTTTTTATCACAAGTCACAACCGGGTTGTTCTTGTTGCGTAAAGGAAGGGAAGATGACACTTCATAACGCCATTTCTTTTGGCTTTCGTTCAATTAATGAGGCACCCATTTATCAAGTTTTTTGTCTTTCCAATCTCTCTCAAGTGGTTGAAAATCACCGTATGCGTTATGTCTAATTACGAAGCAAGTTCTTGAGCAGTTGTGCGTGGATTGGCTTCAACTAAGGCTCTTAATTGATCTTTCTCAACATCCGATGACCGACCACTACGCTCACCATCTTCAAGACTTTCGTCGTCACCACGAAATTTCTTAAACTCACCATTATGCTGTGCGTTCCTGGACCAAACGTTTCGTTGATATCGCGAGCTGTTTCAGAAGCTTTCCGGCCTAGCTTGAATTGAAATAAATTGTGTGAATTTACTTATTCTTCATCTTGTATTCAACGTTCTAAAAAGAAAAATTAATTGTTTTAAAACGATTGTAATTTAAACGATTTTAGCGAAAAACTCTCTTTAGAATGATATATAAAATAAAAGTATTATAACAAACACTTATTTGAAAATACGTCATTTGAAATCAAAATTCAAAATTCCGCAAGAACCTTCTTGCCAACCTAATGATTTAAAAATGGACCCAAACACGTTGTATGCAGAGACTCGCATCGAAAATAAAACTTTAACACAAACTTTTTAGGCGAAGAAAAAAGTTATTTATTTCGTTTGGTTTCACACGCAAATCGCCGACCCCTATATACAACAGAAATTCGCTATTCTTTATCTTTTTCCAATTTCAGGCTTTAATCTGTTGCAGTGATTATTCTCAAACACCAACAATATATTTTATAGACGCACTTTTACGAAATGATTGCCGTATTCAATTTCAATATTTCTCTCATTATTCATGTTATCGATTCTTCGATCCGAATGTAGGGTTTACATCATTGCCAGAAATCCGATTTACACCTGGTTTTGTTCGGATCCGATATTTTCCGGCGTTGTCCGTCACCTATGTAACAGTCACTTGGAGCAGATCGACATAAACTAATGTCAACTGACGAACTCGACCTCTACAGAAAACTAAAGTATGGATATTAGCCCTTAGAGGATTGTTTCCTGCGATGGTATCACATACACACCTAGAACCCAACTGTTTATGGAATGTATCTGAGTTTGTGCTTTGTTGTATTTTTCATACTTGTGAGTCAGTCGCTAATGTATGTGAGACAAAACCAGAAGAGAAGTCCAAGGAAAAGACCATGGAAACAACGTCGGGGTCAGCGATTTGCTGAAAGGAGGGGTTTATCACATTTCGATGGGTTAGAAAGAAAAGATGAAAGTCATGCCAATTAACAGCATTCGCTTTGTTAGCAAGAGAATAGCGACTGTCGAGTACGAAACATCCTACACAAATAATTAGTTATAGTTTCATCAGAATTTCGTTCAATTAACTTGTAGAAGCCTTTGGATGACACCCGATGGATTTGTCGACAACAATGCTTAACAGAGAAGGTTGAAAGGAACGAATTAGAATTCCGAACCTGGTTGACTGATTAAATAATTTAATACGGTAATAATTAAATTTAATTTTCAAAATCCTACTCAAAAAATAACAATTGGATAACAACTAAACAGTATAATCTGTTACATAAACACGTTTCATCAAATAAAATAAACGCTTTTGTGTCTATTACTTCTGTTTTCGATCCTTTCCAACTACTGAATAACAGTCTTCACTTCAAGCAGGAACTGGTTGATGTAATCGCCATATTTGTTGTAAGTTCGGATATTTTCCAATCCTTCTGGATTTATCGTCAGAGATTGATTAATCTAATTGTTTGTGAACAATTTATATATTTCTTTTTAATAAATGATGTGAATCAAAGGCTGGGATCACGGAAGGAAAACACGGAACACGAATTAGGTATAAGAAAGAGATATTAACCAAAAGGTTATAATGATAGGATAAAGGGTAAGTGGTGTCCATTATGGGTAGTCGTATGTGTTGCTGCTGGTTCTACAGTATTACGATACTCCTCCCTGATTCATTAATAATTAACTAATTATTAACCTATAGTTAGGGAAAGGAAAGGGTAAAACGGGCGAGGAGACAAAGAGAAAGAAAGGCTGATAGGAAAAAAATATAAAGGTAAGAGTTTTAATAGAAATATCTTCCACTTTTCTCCCGGGCAAATGAATTGAAAGCGAGTAACATACAGGAAGGAATGATAAAATCATTACCCTAGAAAAGATCACATGATTCAATTTCCTTTTGATAAAAACCGGTTTTCTGTTTTGTTGTAGACCATCAACTAGTTAGCCAGTTGTGTATAAATCCCAAGAGCGATAGGGGCTTTCTATTATGTCTGAAAGTGACAATGAGCTAGCCGCTGGAAAACCTTGGGCGTGGCAGCAGGACTCGGCGCCGGCCCACAAGTTCAAAGAGATCCAGGGTTGGTTTCAGAATGAGTGCTACGACTTTGTACCTTTCTCTCACTGGACCCCATCTCCCCAGACCTGAATCCGCTAGACTACTTTGTTGGATCATAAATCGAAAACATCACTAACATGACCTCCTACAACACTAAAGCCAGCCTGATCGCCGCCATCTTCCAAGCTCCTGCTGTTACTTGTAGAAAAGGCATGCTCCCAGTTCTGAACGCGTATCGAGGCGGTGATTAATACTGAAGGCAACAACATTGAATAGATGTCAGCTCTACTACATAATCAAGTTACCTGAATTGATTTTTTTAATAAAAGTTTTTAAATGAAGTTGTAGTGTTTTTGTTTTTTTTTAGGGTGACACTTTTATCGGTCCACCCTGTAAATAAGCGTTAATTTTAGAATATGAGTGAGTTTTGAAATTCGGCTCGTTGGAATGCATACCGATTATCGTGTAAAAAAGAAAATATCAAAATACTTTTCTGTCTGCTAAATGGTGATAAAAAAAGACTTGGATTTTGATAACCATTTATATAAAGGTGTTACAACCGATTTAACGCCATATCAACCCAAACAAGAACATTGACATCTTCCATCACGCTAGTTAAAATAAAAAGCAAAGAAAAAGTTAATGTAAAAAAATATATTTCATTTCTTCCATTTGAGAACCAGATGCCTTCGGTGGAACATAAGCTTGTATTACGCCGCCTGACGAAAACTTTTGATTCTTGACAACTAATTGACCCAAACATAAGCATTTGTCTATGTAAATAAAAATATTATATATATATATATATATATATTATATGTATGTATGTATGTATGTATGTATGTATATATATATATATATATATATTATATGTATGTATATATATATATATATATATATATGTACGTATGTATCAATTATTATATAAAACTATATGTTACATATTTCAGAGACGTTCCATGATTTCATTGTTTTTTAATGCCATTTCTCAGTTTCTTGTTCATTTCGTCAGTAGCTGATGATTTGTTTGGATTTTTAAAAGCCTTTTAAAAAGCAGATCCACTACAATGAAACCATGGTACGTCTTTGAAATATGTAACATATAGTTTTCAAATAAATAATTTTTATTTTAGGTCTCATATTCGCCATCGAGCACTTTATTGATTTTTTTTCAACACATCCTGCTGCCGTTTATATATATATATATATATATATATATATATATATATATATATGTATGTATATATATATATACACACACACATATATATATATGTATATATATATGATAAAAATGCACTTACTTATATATATATATATATATATATATATATATATATATATATATATATATATATATATTGGTAAAAATGCACTTGCGTATAAATAATTGAATTCGTTCAAAACGTATCGCAAAACAAAAACAAATAAATACGTAAATCGCGATATATTCAACAGTCGCGCGAGAAAGCCTGGTGGTAGAGTTTTACGCTTCTTACCATGGGGTGCCGATTTCGAATTTCGCTAGATTCAGCCACTCTGATAACTCGTAGACGACCAAACACGTGTCAGTGGATAATTTTATTTTAAAAACAATATATATATATATATATATATATATATATATATATATATATATATATATTAATCGTCTTCTTCTAATATCGTCTTTTCAAATCATGATAACCACTTCTGTCCAAGTCTGACGAAATTACTAGATCGTTGATACGATTCAGTAGCGGAAACATGTGTAACTAAACAGATAAAACGGTAATAAAATAATATATATATATATATATATATATAGTCATCCACATACAGTACTGTTTCGCTGTTTCACAGCTCATCAGTGCGGCTAGACAGGCAACTACCTCAAGCCAGGATTGAAACCCGACCGTTTATACGGCAGTCAAGGCTTCTAACCATTACGCTATTGGCGGCTGCTTGAACGAGTAGTGAGTTTAACGATGTTTTGATATCGTCCGAATATATATATATATATATATATATATATATATATATATATATATATATATATATAAGAAGAAGATGCAAAAAAGAGACTTACCTCATTTTTTATGTCCACTACGATTATATATATATATATATATATATATATATATATATATATATATATATATATATATATATATTTTTTTTAATGGTTTTTGGTCCTGTGAAAATGAAAACGATAAGCATTAAAAAAAAAATGGGAGGGGGGAAGTATAATAATTTCCAATTTTTTATCAATTAAAAATGATTGACTTTTTTTACCTCATTTTCTTCGTTTGCCTAATTTTAGAGTCACGTGGACAAGGATAGCAAAACAATAACAGGCAATGGCATGAAAAAAAGAGAGCGTGAGAGATGAGAGAGGGAGTGAGAGATAAGAGAGAGAGAGAGTGGGAGGAAAGGAAAAAGAGAAGAGTAAGAGGATGAGAGGAAGAGTAGACAAAAGAGAGAGGTGGAAAGAGATGGGGTAGAAAGGAAAAAGAGAGCGTAGAGTGAACGGGACAGACAGGAGAAAAGAGAGGTAAGAGATTTGAGAGGGGGGGGGAGAAGGAGGAATAAATAAGAGGAAGATAGGGAATAAGGCTGGGGAAGAGGAGAAAGAAATAGAGGGAGGAGGAGGAGGAGGACGAGAAGGCGGAGGAGGATGACGATGGGGAGGAGAAAAAAAGCATAAGATGGGTAGATGAAAAGAAATGGATTGGGGAGGGAAGAAGAAATAGAGGGAAAATAGGAGGAGAAGGGGGAGGAGAATGAGGGATAGAAGATAAATATTAAGAGGAAGCAGAGTAATGATGAGGAAAAGGAAAAGAGGAAGTAAAATAGATAGAGGAAGAGGAAGGATAAAGAAGGAGAGAGTAGGAAGTAGAAAAAAAGAGATAAGGAGCGTTATAGATAGAAGGATAACAATCAGGATAGAGAGGAGAGAGAGAGGAGAAGGATAAATAGAGAGAGGTGAATGATGGAAAGGGAGAGTAAGAAAGAAATGAAAAGAAAAAGCAATGCAAAAGAAGAAGAAGAAGAAGAAGAAGAAGAAGATGAAGAGGAAGGACAAAGAAATTGAAACAATAAAAAAAACTTGAAAAATAGAAAATGCATTTGCATTATTCGAAATATTTGCTTCGAACGCAGAATTTTGGAATTACGAACACAATTGCAATTGGAAAAGTCACGACATTTGCAACATTCGAAGACATTTCTCTGAGATAAAAGGAATTCGTAATCATATCAGCATAATAAGATTTATCAACAATGCTTTGGATTTCAGTAAATGGGAAATTGAAGAATATTCGCAACCATACCCACGTGTGCATAATATATATATATATATAGTGGGGGCAATAAGTATCCGATACAAAGCAAAAAGTTTATTTATTTTTATTACATGAAAACAAAAACAATATCAAAGTGCTATTCTAATGTATTTTTGTATGATAAATACAAATCTCATATCAAAAATCATATATAATTCACTAGATATCTAAGGATCATAAAGTATCTAACACCAAGAAAAATAGTTTTAATTAGCCAAATATTTGCCATGTGATGGTTCAGAGAGTTACATAAATCCAGATAACTCTTGACGGCGTGCTATTTATTTTAGTCAATTTTGTCGCATCGTTTATACAATGTCTAAAACTAGAGAATTGTCGGAATTGACAAGAACAAATGGAAAATATAGAAAAATTTCAACAATGTTGAATATCTCAATTTCGACGGTGGACACGATTCGTAGATGGAAGCCCTACCAGTGCACTTCAAATCTACCACGTTCAAGGCGTCCTTCCAAAATTTCTAACCGTATGGCTCGACTTTTGGTTCGTGAAGTGAAGAAGGATCCACGAATAACTCGTTCTGAACTCCAGAAAACATTAGAAGCATCTGGGACACGTGTATGCAGGAATACAATTAGGACAGTGCTTCGAAAGAAAGAGTTTCAATCGCGGAAACCAAGAAAAAACTCATTTGTTAAAGCCGATTCATATCAAGAATCGTCTGAAATTTGCCAAAGAACATTTGGAGAAACCTTCAAGTTTTGGCGATAAAATATTATGGTCGGACAAAATGATAATTGGGTTATTTGATAAAAAATAAAGTAATTAATAATGTAAAATAATTCTGGAGACAGAAGCACTCAGCGTTTGACCCAAAAAATACCATCCCTGCAGTAAAGTTTGGAGGTGGAAGTATAATGGTTTCGGGTTGTTTCTTTTCAGCCGGCCCTGGAAAACTTCACATCATAAAAGGGAAAATGAATTCTCAAAGATATACTGTACGATAATCTTTCGAAGTCTGCAGAAGATTTGAACTGGCCTAATGGTTGGATATTCCAGCAGGACAACGACGCCAAGCACACAACTACTGCATGGTTTCGGGAGAAGGAAATAAAGGTATTAGGATGGTCAAGTCAATCACCTGACCTCAACCCAATTGAAAATCTGTGGGGAGAGTTGGAGTTGATAGTACAAAAGTGAGATCCAAGGAATCCGACAGAACTTAAACGAATTTGCCAAAAAGAATGGAATAAAATTCCATTTAACATTTGTAACAGCGGCCACCTGATTGCACCAGGGGATCGCCACACTCTTCAGCACATCCAGGTACAATTTGGTGTTGACTTTCAAGCTGACTTTAAAGATGGGAGGTGGCATGATGTGGGCCTCACTTGAAACCACACCAAAAACCATAACCGTGGCCGAAAACTCTTTCATCACCCTGGGCACATCGCTGTTATTCGTGGCAATCCAGCGATGTATTTTGAGGGTGCTGGCAATGGTTCTGTTGTCATAACTTGGATCGGCGCATCTCCAATCTCGCTCGTTGAACATTCTGTAACTTTCAGACACGATAGAAAGCTGCTATCGCTCTTGGGATTTGTAAATAACTGGCCAAGTAAAAAATTGTCTGGAAAAAAAAAAATCATCAAACGGAAATGGAATCTTGTCTTTTCTAAGGCGACAATTTTATCGTTTCACCCTGTCGAAAAATACTATTCTGGGGATTTGAATGAATACTTACGTTTTTATTTGTGTGTATATTTTATTTTAGTATTTGATTATCATTAGTTCGAATGACTATCGACTTTCCCCAGAGGAAAACAATACTTAAAGAAACAAAAATATTACTTTTAAATTATTTTCTTACCTCCACTTCATCTTTGTAAACAGAATTTACCTTTTTCTTTTTATAAGCATTTAAACTTTTCTGTAACCAGGCAACGCAGTTCATACACCATAAAACCGTGTGGAATCGCCGCAAACGGTTATCAAATTAAACCATTGTAGATGTCGCTATGATTCCTAAGTTTGTGTATTAATGTTAAATGAAACGCACGAAGTTATTTCAAAATATATTTTTATACATTTTACTTAAAACCTGAAAATTAAATTATATTGTAATACTAGCATGGGTGTCCGGCGTTGCCCGGGTGTTTGGAGGTGTATGCTAAACCAAAAAAACAACAAAAAAAAAACGGTGATTTTTTTTTTTTTTAAATTTGACCCTTATTATGACTCCTTAACATTGTTTTGGGCTCAAATTGAGTTATTAAGTTAGATCCATATCCAAGGAACCTATATCTAAAATTTCAAGTGTTTATTGTCGGAGGTGTTTGGTAGAGTTATCAAAGGTTAAATCGTTGAACTTTGACCCCTTAACAGACAAATTTCTGGCCAAAACCCGATCACGTAAATTTTCCCAAATCTCAGTACTCTGTATATCAAATTTCGAATATGTAGACTAAAAATTGACAGAGTTATTACGTAGGGAAATGTACACAGACAGACACACAGACACGTTCACTTTTATAGATATATAGATAGATTAAAAAAACTACATTTACAAAAAAAAAAGTTCACATATTAAACGCGCTATTTTTAAATAGTATTTTCAAGTTAAGTTTCATGACATCTTTTATTAAATTATTAGGTGAAAGTACGGAATAGTTACAAGACAGCCTCCCCCTATGTAAAGATTAGCTGTCTAAATAACAATCCTGTTTCAACACGGTACAATAAGTGCATAAGTACACAAGATAAAAACAGAATTAAACAAAAAGTTTGTCTAGAACAATACAATTTATTTAACGTGAACATTTAATTTAATTAAAAGAAAACTTGTAATACCTAAGTTTTAATAATTCGTATTGATGACCAAACATTTACATAAATTTCAAATTAAACAAAGTAACGTTAATGCAAACAAAAAAATCATTATGGAGTTTATCAAAAACGATGACTTATTTGTTTCGTTATTTTATGATAAATCATTGGCAATACCGAACAAACATTATGAAAACAGACAAATAAAAGAAACCAATTTTCATCAAATGGAAATGGAATCTTGGTGTCTTTTCTAGGGCGAAAATTTTATCGTTTCACTCTGTAGAAGAATACTATTCTGGGGATTGGGGAAAAGACAGACAAATAAGAAGCAAGTTATTGTATGTTAGATATATTCGATTGTTATGTAAGGTTACTGTATATAATATTATTTCCTCTTTTATTTAAGCGATTATATCTTTGCCAACTTAAATAGTTTAGTTAAGGTAGACGTACAGGATTGCAATGTAAACATCGTTAGAAAAAAAGAGAAAAAAGAAAAAAAAAAGAAAAAAGAAAAAAAAGAAACAAAGAAAAAAAAGAAAAGAAAAAGAAACAAAGAAAAAATAAAAGAAAAAGAAACAAAGAAAAAATAAAAGAAAAAGAAACAAAGAAAAAATAAAAGAAAAAGAAACAAAGAAAAAAAGAAAAGAAAAAGAAACAAAGAAAAAATAAAAGAAAAAGAAACAAAGAAAAAAGAAAAGAAAAAAAGAAAAAAGAAAAAAGAAAAAAGGAAAAAGAAAAGAAAAAATAAAAAAGAAAAAAAGAAAAGAAAAAAAAGAAAAGAAAAAAGAAAAAGAACATGCGTTTGTTGCACAAACCTTAAACATTTCGTAAGTATGCACTTTATGAATCGTGAATAGTTTATTAAAATACGGTTTCAGGCTAATAATAAAATCTATACAAGATTTCCCACGTAAATCCTAAATGCGTTTACAACTAACAATATGCAAATGAGGATTAGTTCCAGTTTTATTGCAGGCGACAAATAAAGTGACATTTACCTACGATCATATTAAAGACGTTTTTATTTCGAAACCTTTCAAATTTCCTTCAGTTCTCAAAACTCACCTGAATATGTTTGTATGAACTGGAAATTTAGTTAAAAAAAAAAATCGTCTCCGTTTCGTAAATTCTACTGCACGAAAAGTATTGAATAAATCCATTTTACACGGAATTGAATTATGTTCATATTAACAGTTACATAGGAGAAGGACGTGGAATATAATAGTTAAACATATTATACATGAAGAAACTTTCAAAATAAAATTAGGATTATTGAATGTAGGCGATTATACTATAATCATCTAGATCTAATTTGGAAATAAAATTAGAATATTAAAACTGACTAAGGAACGTCCAGGGATAGAATTAGAATGTTAAAACTGACCAAGTACGTCCAAGGATGGAATACTGTAGCCACGTCTGCGCAGAAGCTGCTAGAAGCAGCTTATCCTGCTTTGTCAGAGTTCAAAATAGACTTCGTATCCTAGTGGGGGATGCCCTTTTCTTTTCCCTGCAACTTCTCCACAGAAGAGACGTTGTGAGCCTTTCTCTGCTTTGTCGTTATTTTCATAGCAAGTGTTCGTCTGAGCTCCAATCTATGGTCTATAACGAGAAACACTAGTCTATCTGAAACAACTATCAATAATTTCCCCCAGTCTTTATACCTAAACGTAGATTCTTCGAACAAAGCTTCTTTCTTAGAACTGCACGCCTGTGGAACTATTTTGTTTTCCTGCTTTCCAACTGACCACAATATGGTCACCTTCAAGTCCAATGTGAACAAGTTCTTGATGAGTAATCCAATTTATCAAATTTCCACTACTAACCATTACCACGACATGTTCCCTTTGACCACTGTACACTCATTAACCCTCATCCTCGAGTGGCCTCCGGGCCTTGATAAGTGGTGACTCATTAGTAAAAGAAAACAAAAATGAAGAAAATTTCATTAACTTGTAATGTTTACTCCAAATACTGAAGTTTAGTGAAACATGCAAAATTAAGTTTCTTGTATTAATATAAAAAGACAAACGTCGTAACTATAAAGACTATATATAAGTTCCTATTTACAATGCCTCCCCACGGGACAGAGTAAGACACCAGGGTCGTTTTTTAACGTGGAGAAAAGGAACAAAAATAAAAATTGCCTCAGTCGTGAAGGATTTCTCCTCCACTGACAGAGAACAAGAAATTAAAGTGCAGCATCTGAAGAACAGATATAAGTTATGTAACTATAAAGACTATATATAAGTTATGTAACTATAAAGACTATGTATAAAAAGACAAATGTCGTAATTATAAAGAATCCAAATGAATTATTTAAAAGATTTGGCCAAGTATATTAAGAAATAAATAACGCAACGAATTCATACAAAGATATTTAATGCTTCCAAATTAGTCAAGTCCAAGATGTACGATTTAAATTTAAGAATACGTCAGAATTCCTTGTATGTTGTTGACTTACTAGAGTTTCAGAACGTAATAGAATATTCAGTGGAAAAAATCTTTTTGTTGGCGGGAAATAGGAATATTATGAGAAAAATTGTTTAGATGTGCGGAAACAAACAATGGTTTCCGTAGAAACATTAGTGTTATTGACTTGAAGAAAAAAAAAAAAAACAAAAACAAAACTGTACTTATGTAGTTATTGAACCGTCCTGAAATAATTTAGAAAGCCATTCTTAACATGAGAGCGAATGGTGTTTTGTAACTATTCTGTACTTTCACCTTACAATAAAGATAGAAAACTAACTTGAAAATACTATTTAATAGTTCGGTTCAATTAGTGCACAAGCACACAAAAATCAAATTAATATCCCCCCCCCCGTATATATAAATAATCAAGGTTCAATATTTAATAACTTAGAAAATTAAAATAAAACCAAAAAGGTTAACAAAAATGACTCGCAAATAATACTTAAAATTTCATACTTTAATTTTTAACTAATTATAATCGATTCAAAAACTTCGCATATCAAAGTAAATCATTGGATGAACAAATATAATACATCACGTAGAATTTTACAAATAAGACCAACAAGGTTAAAGTACAGATTATTACGCATGCATATATATATATATATATATATATGCACCATCTAAAAACCCGCATTGTAACAATTCCCACCCCTCTTTTTGGTTCGATAATCCCCATTCCTGACCCCATTTAGATGACAGATGGGCTGTTTTGTCAGCGATGTAGGCCCACTATCATGGTGTTTAAATAAAGTCCGTTTTCGTGGGGACTACATCTTTTCCGACTAACAAAGCTACTTATCAGCCACAATTAATAGTGGGGGGGGGGGTCTTTTACTAACAACCAATTATTAATTGATATTCATTTTACTGATCTTAAATGGAACACGTACATCAAATCTTTTGCCAAGGCCGATGGAAAAATGGTAGGATCCTTCTAATGATATTGTAGATATCTCACTGCTGATGCAATTCTCTATTTATATAAGAGCCATGTACGTCTAAGGATGGAATACTGTTGCCACATCTGGGCAGGAGCTGCTAGAAAGAACTTGTCCTGCCTTGATAGAGTTCAAAATAGACTTCGTAGCCTTGTAGGAGATGTCCTTTTCTTTTCCCTGCAACCTCTATCTCACAGAAGAGATGTTGCGAGTTTGTCTCTGATGTATCGTTATTTTCATGGAAAGTGTTCGACTGAGCTTCAATCTATGGTCCCCCCTCGCCAAACTTTCACAAGAAAAACTAAAAACACTATCAATTCTCCTCACTCTTTATCTGTGCCTAAACCTAAACGTAGATTCCATGAACAAAGCTTCTTAGAACTGCACGCTTGTGGAATTGTCTTCCGTTTTCCAGCTGACTACAATATGGTTGTCTTCAAGTCTAACGTAAACAAGTTCATGATGAGCCGTTCCATTTAACAAATTTACCGAATTTCCATTACTATATTGTCCAATCTCTACTGTACACTCTAACCCTTATCCTCGATAAGTGGTGATGCCTATGTAAAAAAAAAAAAAAAAGTTATATTCTGTATATAAAATTTTTATTCCCAACATCATGCATATATTTCGGGTTTAATTAGGATTTTCATGGAGTGAATATGGTATTATGGTGAAAGTCTAGTTAAGTTAATGTTAGTTAGGTCCATATTAATCCCCAACCCCCTCCTCGGCCTCGTGCCACACTTTGTTAAAATGTATTTTTTTTCATAAATAAGTATTAATAAGCAATTATAAATAAACATTAACAATCAATCCCATAGGACAAATTAATCACAAAAAAAAAAAAAAAAAAAAAAAAAAAAAAAAAAAAAAATTCAGTTTTATTTCCAACTTAAAACTTAGGTTGTACATAGAAAAAAAATTAATGTCGAGAAACACCGAGATTTTGAAGATGAACTGCCGTTGCATTCCATCCCTGTCGATACAAAAACGTACGATCAATTGCACTAAGCCGGTCACTGCTACTTACGTGGCCACAGAATATACCGATAGTTCTGTTATAATTAACGTAGGTAACATTTTCTCTAGATCTTTGTTGGGCCTCAAAAACGGATCGGAAATAACTACGCAGGTCTGTAATCGCTGTTGGAAAGCAAGGATATTTCTCCAGCAGGATCATGACTCTTCGGTTCATGAAGGCCATCAACTCATCTGATGTTAGAATATCGTCAGCGTTAAGACCTTTTAGAAAAGCCAAACACCTATCCTTTGTTTGGCCGCATTCTGGCGAGATTAAGAGACGTTCACTCTCGCTAAAATATTTATCAGAAGTGATTTTGTCAGCAAGATCTTCCATAGATATACGACCTCTATCATTTTCACAACTCTTGGCCACATCCATCAACTGTAGGCAAACCCCACGTAACTGGTTATAACTCCTTGAAGTACGGAATCGCTCGTTCCAATAGGTTTTGTAACTCTC
>NC_136493.1:2390000-2405000 GCF_053919585.1 Euprymna scolopes
CGACTTTTCAATGCTTGGACTAATTGTCTGAATACACGTTATGTAAAATTTCAAACGTTTAAACTAAAATTTGGCTGAGTAATTTGGTAGAGACTGCCGAAATCATTTTTTAAAAACCAATTTTGACCTCTTTAACATTTATTGTTTTGGCTTTAAATCAAATAAAAAGTTTGATCCATGTCCAAGTAATCTACACATAAAATTTCAAGTGTTTAGACCCAACATTGGCGGAGGAGTTTGGTAGAGTTTTCAAAGGTGAAATCGTTGAACTTTGACCCTTTTACAGACAAATTTCTGGCTGAAAACGGATTAAAAAGATTTTTCCAAATCTTAATACCTTTTATGTGAAATTTCAAGTCTGTAGACTGAAAATTGACAGAGTAGTTTGGTAGGGAAAAGTACACACACAAAAACAATTTCACTTTTATAGTTATACTAGCAGTTCAGCCCGGCTTTGCTCGGGCCCTATGTACTGTTCATAATTGTATGTGCATAGTATATAATAAAACTGTACATATGTACCATACTGCCTTTCTATATAATAGATTTCCTTAAGTACTACAAGAGAAAAGTTAGTAGAGACTGCAGAGGTAAAAATTATTTAAACTTTGACCCCAATTTTGACCCCTTAACATTTATTGTTTTGGGCTTAAATCAAATTAAAATGTTTGACACATGTCCAAGTAACCTACATCTAAAATTTCAAGTGTTTAGAGCAAAAATTGGTGGAGGAGTTTGGTAGAGTCTGCAAAGGTTAACTATTTAAACCATGACCTCTTGGCAGCGAAACTTTCGCCCAAAAACTTATTAAAAAGCTTGCTACATATCTGAGTACCCTTTATGTAAAATTTCAAATGTTGAGACCCAAAATTGGCTTAATAGTTTGCTAGAGACCGCAAATGTAAAACCCTTTGAATTTTGAACAATTGGCAGCCAATTTTCGGCCAAAAACCTATTAAAAAGCTAGCCCTATGTCTTAATACACTTTATGTAAAATTTTAAATATTTAGACAAAAAATTGGCTGAGTAATTTGATAGACACCACAGAGGTATTTTTTAAAAAACTTTGATCCCAATTATGACCCCTTAGCATTTATTGTTTTGAGTTCAAATTAAATTATAAAGTTTGATCCATGTCCAAAGAACTTATATCTAAAATGTCCAAAGAACCTATATCTAAAATGTCCAAAGAACCTATATCTAAAATGTCCAAAGAACCTATATCTAAAATGTCCAAAGAACCTATATCTAAAATGTCCAAAGAACCTATATCTAAAATGTCCAAAGAACCTATATCTAAAATGTCCAAAGAACCTATATCTAAAATTTCAAGTGTTTAGATCCAAAATTGGAGGAGGGGTTTGGTAGTGTTCTTAAAGGTCAAATCGTTGAACTTTAACCCCTTTAACAGCCAAATCTTTGGCCGAAACCCAATTTAAAATATTTTTCCAAACCTCAATACCCCTCATGTCAAATCTAGAGTCTGTAGACCGAAAATTGATAGAGTTATTGTGTAGGGAAATGTACACACACAGACATTTTCACTATTATATATATATACTAGAAAAAGTACCCGTCGTTGACTGGGTTCAAAAACAGCCTAGAGAAAATGGACTCTGATTTATGAAAGTATGATAGGTTATGAAAAGGAAGAGTTGTAAAGAGATAGCTTCGAATTTGAGGGTATCAAAACCAAAGAAAAATATGATGAAAGTAAAAATAAAATAGATAAACCCCATAATTTGTTATACCATACCTGTTCACACTGAAACACTTATCACAATATTCTGTGGATCTATATTAAAAAAACCTTGTTAAACTTTGTGACGTATTTCCATTCTATGGAGGTCAGGCGCGAACGAATACCCCATAATTTTATTATACCATATTTCTTCAAACTGAAACATAATTATCAAAGTATACTTACGCAGATAGATGTGAAAAGTCTTTATTAAAGTTTGTGCCTATTTCCATTCTATGGAAGACAGGTGCGAACGCAGACTCCATAATTTTAATGAATCCTCATTATGCCAGATCAAACATATCCATTCCTGTGTCTCGATACATCTTCTATCGTTATATATGTATATGATCAGTTTTCTATAATAGTCCACCATATAGGAGCCTATTCGTGACCAGACACACACACACACAGACGTTCAGCTTTATATATATATATATATATATATATATATATATATATATATATATATATATATATATATATATGGGAAGAAATATGCTTATTCAATTATATTTCACCTTTTAGTTATACCAACCCCTTTAATTATAAAGCTAAATGTATGTTAAATATAACTACAGAGCAAATACAAATAAATGGCAAAAAGTCTATATTCCAAATTCCAAGATGTTGTTCATCTCACCGTTTGTTTCTTTCAGCATGTTAAAGTGGCAGCACCTGTTTCGTAACACAGAATCATTCATATAATTATCATGTCGATGTTTTAATATTTTCCACCCTGACTCATCAGAAGAATAAGAACTCATTAACTTTAAAAGAAAATTAAAAAAAAAAACATGGCCATGATTACATCAATCCGAAAAATCAAAAGAGTAGTTGAAATTGTGTTTTGTGATATTTACGCCATCTTTGATTTTTAATTTGATTGATTTACTGTCAAATCAAGTCAACCCTGCAGCAAAGGAATTCTCCATCCAAAACAAAAACCGCACGTCAAGTTTAGAACAAATGTTTATTTGAAGAATATTACAAGTGAAACTTTCTCTAATGGCGGACTTGGAGAATGCGTCCCATTGAAACAATCTTTCAGTCAAGAGCCCCCAACCTGTGTGGAAAGGCACACTGGCAGCTCTCAGGGAAATCAATTGCCTGCCTCGAACGTTCAACTCCAACTGTCATTCCTTCTCCACCTTCTCCTCCTCTCCCTCCTCTTCCAGAGGCTGTGACCACCTCCCATACCCAGCTCTTCGAATCATTTCAAACCTAAGTCTGCGCCTTTGTTAGCGATTTCAATTCGACCACTCAGAGGTTGACCAGAAGATAATACCCAGACGGTCTTTCTACAAGTCACTTATTTTTTCAAACAAAGAAAGTATCTTCTCTGTGGTCAGACTCCGACCAGAGATACTTCAAATTCTCTGTGTGTCCCTCTCTCGTCTTTTGACGAAGCAACCTACAAAGTCTGAGACACGCAAAGCATGTTGGTCTTACCAACCCATTATACCATGAACATAAGAAACCATACATACACAACAAAGCTCCCAATATAGAAAAACTTGACGTAAGAAAATATGTAAGGGCACGTCGACAGAACTACAAGGTGCATTCCAAAATGAATGCCTCCTATTTTTTATTTTGCACGAATGCATCAGAAGGGATTGCAAATTGCATTTTTATGATCACTAAACTTATGCATTTACAATCTAAAATTTCATCTCTCTGTTGCAGATATTGACGGCATGAGATGCTAAGAAAGCAACCTCTGTCGTTGGCGTGCATTATTGAATTCCTGACAAAAGTGCATTGAGAATGGTGGTGACTGTACAAAAATAAATTCTGGCGTACAAAAGATTGCTCGTTTTAATGGTACCACTCCCTTCTTTATAGATCTTCAACTTTCTGAGTTATAAAAAATAGGAGGTTTTACTTTTGAAACGACTCTTGTATTTGGGTTGACAAAAATTAAATAGGACAGACGAATGGTTAAAACAAAAGGAGGGAAACAGGAAGTGGACTTTAGAGGAAAGCCGGTTATTTTGGTGACGAAACGGCTAAATCACCCAGTGGTTGACCGTTACGCCGTCACGTGATCTGAACTCATATCTCCGACAAACCCGCTTAGCAACAAAATCACACCCCTTCACTGTTGAGGTTCCTAAATGGCAGAAAGCTTTATATTTTTTTTTTTTTACCTCGAGCAACTAGACTTTGGAATTCTCTTCCTGCTACCTGCTACCCTGACTGTACTGATATACAGAAGTTTAAATGTAATGTAAACCAACATCTTGTTAATCTTTCCTAGGCATAGTTCCAAATAGTATCCCCTTCCGCCCAAGTGACGATATGCAAGGTACTTGCAAAATGAATAGTCCATGCTCAAAATGTATAAACATTTTTACCCCTCTCTTTACTTAAAAATTCAACAAAAATCAGAAAATTAACCAATTTTAATGATCACGGAATTTAATGAATTAATTATTTTTATTTAAATCTTAGTGGAAATGTATTATTTTGGTTAAACAAAAAATACCTTTACTAAAGTTATGGTTTTCAGTATTAAAAAAATGTATGAATTTATTTTTGCTTTTTTATACATAAATAAAGCATCGTAATTTGTAACAATAAAAAATAAAATAATTTTTACATGAACATTACGAAAAAAAATCCCCTAAAGTCCGTATTAACGAAATCGATATAAGTCGAAGAAAAACTAATTTCTCGAACTAAAGATATTATCATTGGATTAAGCATTTTTTTAAAAATATTTTCACATAAAAAATTATAATTACAAAAATATTTCCTCTTCTTTTTTTAAATTACTTTTTTTTGCGTAATTTTTATATGTAAGATTCTAATATTTTCCTTGCCTGAATCTCCAGCGTAACATAATTTTTATATAATCTTGAAAAATAAAAAAATTAAACTTTTAATTTAAAAGCGGGAACACAGAAAAATAATTAAATTAAAAAAATGGTAAAAATTATACAAACGTTCGCGATAGGAATGCACTGATGCACGGCTGAAAAAAAAGAAAGAAAACCAATCGGTTTTGTATCCTTTCTCCCTCAACCACCGAACGTCATTTTTAGATAGCCTTTTGACTTTCTGAAATTTTGGCTTCCGTAGAACTCATGCTAGACGAATTTTCATTTGTTTTGCTTGTGCGAATCCAGAATCTCTCGCTTGTTGGGGCTAATTAAACTATTTTTTCTACAAACAAGGTGTTTTTTTTTAATTATTATTTAATTCCACATCTTAGGACTTTACTAATTATCTTTGAAATGGAACCAGAAAACTTTTTTTAATATTTTTCAAAGGATTTTTACAATGAATTTATTAATCTTCAAATTTAACTGAACTTATCAGCTTCCGAATGTCGCCATGGAAACAGTTTCCATTATAACTTCTTTTTTTTTTTTTTTTCATGCGTAAACATATTTTTTATACTTTTGGAAATTAACTTTAGACTTTAATCTTTCAAATACAATCAGAAAGTAATCGGAAACCTACAAAAAATTGCAAAACTGTCGCTTTATCAGTTTTGCGCCATTAATTCACGTACATACGATATGTCTTGTTAGGGTTGAACGTGAGTAAAAAAATAAAAGACCCTGAACGAATCGTATCCAAGAAATCTGCTTACACTATTTGTATTTCTCTCCCCCCTTAACTGTTGGACTTTGGAATTCCATCCCTGTTTCCTGCTCCTTGACTGTACTAACATGCTAAAGTTTAAATAATCTTGCATTTATTGCTCCCTACATAATAGCCATGTAGACATGTCCCAACTAGTAGCCTCTTCCGTCCAAATGGGAATAAACCTTGTTTGGGATAGATAAGAGTAAAAGAAAGGGTTGATATGCCGCTAAAGCAGAGTAAAATAGCCGCTCTCAACGCCCGCTCGTAAAAGTCCTCTAATTGTTCTGAACTTGTCTTTTAATTTTGGCTTTTCCTCTATGACTCAAATTGGAATCGTCTTCGTTCTTGTCCTTGAACGGTTGACAACGATTAGAAAGTGTCAACCATCTGGTGGCCACATGCTGTTATTTTTTTTGCTGTTGTTGTTTTTGTTGTTTTCTGTCTTTTATGGCAGACGTTAAACAAATAAAACTAAACAAAAAAATTGACCAAAACAAAAGAGATTTGACATTTTGTGCATTCGTTTCTTTTTGTGCGTGTGTTTTACGTTTTTTTTTTTTTTTTTTGGACTGTTATTTATAGAAGTTGAGACATCTGCGGACTAAGATTTTTAAAGTATCTTTTGGGGAAATGGTATATTCTGGTAACAAGCAAGAGAAGGAAGGAGGGAGGAACAGAGAGGAAAAGACGGAAGGGAAAAGAAATTTGGTTAAAGAGGAAAAGTGTTGGAGCCTAAGAAAAAGGGGCAGACAGACAAAAAAGTAGGAAAAAGAAAAAAAAAAGTTACACAGAGAGCGTGAGATAGACATACAGGGTGGAACGATAAAATTGTCGTCCTAAAGAAAACAACACTACAGCATTATTTTAAAACTTTTATTGAAAAAATCAATTCAGGTAACTTGATTATGTAGTAGAGCTGACATCTATTCAGTGTAGCCGCCTTCATCACTCAATCACTGCCTCGATACGGTCCGGAACTGGGAGCATGCCCGGCGAATACTCAGTAGATGGTGGCGATCAGACTGGCTTTGGTGTTGTAGGAGGTCATGTTAGTGAAGTTCTCGACGTATGATCAAACAAAGTAGTCCCGCAGATTCAGGTCGGAGGGGGAGGGGGGGCAGCGAGAGAGGGTACAAAGTCATAGCACTCTTTCTGGAGCCAAGCCTGGGTCTCTTTGAACTTGTGGGCCGGCGCTGAGTCCTGCTGCCACACCCATTCTCTGCCAGCGGACACTTGAGTGCACCAGGGGGTCACCACATTCTTCAGCACGTCCAAGCACTCTTTGATGTTGACTTTCAAGCTGACTTTGAAGATGTGAGGTGGCATGATGTGGCTCTCACTTGAAACTACACTCAAGGCCATAACCCTGGCCGAAAACTTTGTTTTCATCACCCTGGACACGTCCCTGTTAATCGTGGCAATCCAGCGATGCATTTTGAGGGTGCTGGCAATGGTCCTGTTGTTATAACAAGGATCGGTAAAGCGCATGTTGTACAGCGGCGCTTCTCCGATCTCGCCTGTTAAACATTGTATCACTTTCAGACATAATAGAAAGCTCCAATCACTCTTCGGATTTGTACATATCTGGTCCACTAGTAGATGGTCTACAATAAAAATAGAAAACCGGTTTTCATCAAACGGAAATGGAATCATGTCATCTTTTCTGGAGCGACAATTTTATCATTCCACAGTGTATCAGCAAATTCCCTCACACTCTATCTGTGCCTAAATCTAAATGCAGATTCCATGAACAAAATTTCTTTTCTAGAACTACCTGCCTGTGAAACACTGTTCCTCTTGCCTGCTTCCTGGCTGATTACAACATAGTAGCCTTCAAGTCTAATGTAAACAAGTTCTTGTTAAGTCGCCCACTTAAAACTCTTAATTCTACCCAATCAATCTACACCATTAACGATTACAACACTAATAACTTGCATTCATTAACTCTTATCGTCGATAGTCCTGGATATGACCTTAAACTATATCCAGTGGTGAGGCCCCAGCTTGCGGGCTTTGGGGAGTGTGAAGCCACCCCGTAATCGCCATTGCTCCCAGGTCCACTCTGACCCAGAGTGGTAGTACCTGTTAGGGTCCCACCTATGGGTTAAATAGAAACTGACTTGAAAAAACAAAAAAAACAATAAATATATTCTATAAAAAACTTTTTCTTCAAAATCACTGGATTCGGCATTAAATAACCTGAACAGGGTTGATATGCCGTAAAACAAAAACAACTAATGCTATCGTCGAGTGACCTTCAGGCATTGATAAATGGTTACCCATTCGCAAAAAAAAAAAAAAATCTGAGTAGATTCTTTGACAAACCAAAGAATTTTGTGCTTTATTTCGATAGAGGATTACAGATCAAATGTGCTGATTTGTTTTTTTGATGTTGGAATTTTGGTAACTTT
This sequence comes from Euprymna scolopes, assembly GCF_053919585.1. Lineage (NCBI taxonomy): Eukaryota > Metazoa > Mollusca > Cephalopoda > Sepiida > Sepiolidae > Euprymna > Euprymna scolopes. Next base: position 2,397,753 of record NC_136493.1, read on the forward strand.
CAAAAAAAGTGTGAAATGACAATCACGAGCCAAAACAATTCAAAATATTTTTACTTTGATGACACAAAAAAAATTGCTTTTGAAATTTTTGAGAAAAAAATTAAAAATTCGGACAAAAATTTTCATCTTTACTGCTATTACATTTACGGATTTTTTAGATGGTTCTTCGTAAAACGTGTAAATAAAGGGTTCCATTCGAAATTCCGCCCAAATTCCCAAGTTCCACAGAAACATTCCCGAGTTCAAAAAGTACATCGATCGAAACATTTTGAAAATAACACTCAAGATGAGAACAGTAGTCTGAAGAATCCAAATGACTACTGTTCTCATCTTGAGTGTTATTTTCGCAATGTTTTGGTCGATGTAACCTGCGACCTTCTACAGGTGTATCTTGTCGAACTTGGGAATGTTTCTGTCGAACTTGGGAATTCGGACGGAATTTCAAACAAAACCCTTTACTTACTTCACGGGGGTAGAATACTATCGTTTCGTCAGCCATGACTGGATAGAGGTTCTAAGTAAATTCACAAGGACCTGTGGCGCAGTGGTTAAAGTACTTGGGGAAAAAATCAATTGTAAAAGTGATATTCTCCTGAAGGTTGAAGTTTCAATTCTCAGTGTGGGCGACCGAAAAATACAATTGCGAATTACTTAGGACCTCTATGCAGTCATGGCTGACGGAACAAGAGCATGCTACCTCCGTGAAGTAAATAAAGGGTTTCATACAAAATTCCGTCTAAATTCCTGAGTTCGACAAGATAAACCTGAAGAAGGTCGCAGGTTACATCAACTGAAACGTGAAAATGATACTCAAGATGAAAACAAACTTTACTTAACATTTCAACCGATTCGTATTATTTGGATTTTTCTCATCTTGAATCTTATTCACACAACATTTGGTCAATGGAACCTCCGACCTTCTTTAGGTGTATCTTGTTGAACTTAGTAATCTTTCTGTCGAACTCAAGAATCTGCATGCAAGGACATGTCGTGTATTGGATGAAGCACTTAGCAAAATTCTATTGTAAGCTACATTCTTCTAGAGGTTGAAGATTCAATCCTCAGTGTAAGTGACTCTCAAAATACAATTACAAATTACTTAGGGCTTCTTTCCGGTCATGGCTGATGAAATGAGAACATGCTACCCTCATGGATTAAATTAAAGGGTTCCATTCGAAATTCTATGCAGATTCCCGAGTTCAACAGAAAATTCCCGAATTCGACAGAAAGATTCCTGAATTCGACAAGATACAACTGCAGAGGTTTGGACGTTACATCGCCCAAAACGTTTGGAAAATGACACTCTAGATGAGATCAGCAATCCGATGAATCCAATTAATACGGATAACCAATCTTCATCTTAAGAATTCAGAAACATTTCAGCCGTAAATCTTTCTTGGGTTCATCTTGTTGAAATTAAGAACATGTGTTACACAGGGGTTATATCAGAAGGGATGACGTATGTATTTGTATATTGTTATATTTGTTGTTCGTGTTAGAGTGTTCATGTTGGTGTGCAGATATATCGCGTATATATAAAGAGAGAGACAGTTCTTATATATATATAAAGAGACAAGGTACATGTTAATACAGGAGAGCATGTAATACACAATGAGAGGAGATTTGATATATAGATAGATAGATAGACCGAGAGATTGATAGTGCGTTTGACATTTATACTCTTTGACAGTTGTGTGAATGGGAATGTTTCTATAACATTGACACATATATTCCTATTTTTGAGATGATGATTTTCACAAAGTTCTTATAATCTAAATTCACAATACCTTTTCTGTTGAATAACATAACACGAAGACGACAGTTACAAAAAGATGATGTTCGTTTATTCCATTCGACCGGTCAATGGCTTTGCATCAAAGAATTCAAAGTCTCTACATGACTTCTTTCTTTTCCCCTTCGCTTCCAAAGTTCGATGTCAGCTCTATCTCTGGCTTCCTTCTCCCCTGACTGCCTGGCTTATCTAACTAAAGCTCTCTATATTGAGAACTCATTACGTCATTGCGTGACCAAACACGTGCATACCTGACTCGTGGCCTGACATGCCTCCGTGTCTAAGCATGCATTGTTCCTCACATGTTTTTACAAATCGATTTCTCTAACCTAATTTTTTAGCCCACTTTACAAATATGTTTAATATTTTCTATTGTTCGGATCTAGATTCCTTATTTTAATTTCATTTCATTAATAGAAACAAAATTCATCATTACATTTCTTTTTCAATAAACAGATATCTATTTTATGTGAACTAAGGAAGAAATGGTAAACTAAATCAAGAAGCACACATGGTTGAGGAAAACCATTGAGTCTGAACGAAAGACGGAAACAAGTTCGAAAAACTAAACTAATAAAATAATTCAACTGAAAAAGAATTTTAAAAAGACAACGACACAAAAAGACAACACAAAACTAAGACACAGAAAAAGTAATATTTTTTTAAATTGTTACGAAATAATATGTGCCTCTTTAAACAAATCCATTGAATTTATTTAGCACATTTTTTGTACAATTTTTGTGTTGTTTTATTCTGTGCTTAAAAGTTTAATATGGAGCAAATAACTGAACTCACAAAAAAAAAACATGCAGTTAAACCTGCAAGCGCAACAAAAGCAAATGGAATATTACGAGAGCAACAAAGTGAATTATTACAAACTATATTAATGAAGCAAGTAGAAAAAATTATTGTACGACACTTTCCAAATTGAACCTCCTAACAACAGGGAAATATCAAGAGAAGTATCAGTAACTCGGATAACTTGTTACTCTCCAAAATCGAAGAATTCACAAATGCAAACTATAAGGAGAAGTGAAAGAAAAAGGAAAAGGGATGAATGCTTTGGTTCAAGCTCAAAAAGAACTAAATGGTGAAGCCAAATTCTAGGGAAGAATTTAACTTAGGGGTAAGGTGTTATAATGGAATAACCTAGCACTCCTCCGTACAATAATATACAGAAAATGTACATATACTCCTCCGGGAATGAAAGAGTTCCAAGGCACCGAGAGAGACAGACTCTCGCCTTGTATCCCCTTTTTAAATAAACCTTTGTATTAACCCTAAGTGAATGTCCTGTGTTATGATTATCTATAGAAAGATATATCAGTTTATATATGTACGTTCATGCACGTCAACTCTCTATAAATATAGGTGTGTATGAAACCGATGCTCGTATCGTCAACGTTGGCCTAAATACTCAATGTCTGTCTAGAAAAAAATCTAACGAAAAAAATATCAGGGGAACCAATACCAACCATAAAATCATTTGATTTATACAAAATGGATGAGATGGGATGATTCAATATCAAGGAGACGGTAACGGGCAAACTTGTAATGTTGTAACCACAAATAAATCCCCGATTTAGTGGCCACTCTGTGTCAACATAGCCTTCCATTTGACCTTTGAAGTAAATGGATGTGTTTGGACTCCGTGAGCGAACATATGGAATCATCTCGACTTTAATATTGAGCTGAAATAAGAAAAAGGAAAATAGGGTTTGCAGAATTGGAAATGAAGTTTGCCATTCATTGCCTCAACAACAACAACAACAACAACGATACTAAAGTGGTTTCTTTTGTGAAGATTATTATTCCATCTGCGTCAAAGACTTTCTCGAAATGTCAGCGGAACAGATAACGATTTTCAAAGACGATGTATGAAGGTACACAAAAAAAAAATACAACTCGAAATTAATATCACACCGCGATCGACGAGGTTCGTAGCATCATGGTGGGAGTGTTGTCAATGTCAGCAGAAACGCAATATTGGAAGAGATTCGAAAACTTTTTAGTTTTGAAATGTTCAAATTAAATTTAAGTGCTTACTGATTTACATTGTTTAAATTAATCCAAAACAGTTACACTTGATACGATTTTAAAATGACTTATTATCTTATTGTATAAAAACGTTATGTGTGTGTGTGTGTTTGTGTGTGTGTGCGTGTGTGTTTGTGTGTGTGTGTGTGTTTGTGGTTGTGTGTGTGTTTGTGTGCGTGTTTGTGTGTGTGTGTTTGTGTTGTGTGTTTGTGTGTTTGTGTGTTTGAGTGTGTGCATGTTTGTGTGTGTGTGTTTGTGTGTGTGTGTTTGTGTGTGTGTGTGTGTTTGTGTGTTTGTGTGTGTGTGTGTGTTTGTGTGTGTGTGTGTGTTTGTGTGTGTGTGCGTGTTTGTGTGTGTGTTTGTGTGTGTGTTTGTGTGTGTGTTTGTGTGTGTGTTTGTGTGTTTGTGTTTGTGTGTTTGTGTGTGTATGTTTGTGTGTGTGTTTGTGTGTTTGTGTGTTTGTGTGTGTATGTTTGTGTGTGCGTTTGTGTGTGTGCGTGTTTGTGTGTGTGTGTGTATTTTGTGTGTTTGTGTGTGTGTGTGTGGGTGCGTGTGTGTTTGTGTGTTTAGCAAATAGGGTGTACACCATTATTGCTATTTGCTAATATTTTCTCCCCTGAAGAGATGGTAGACATCGAAACCCTATAGAATAAGGAGTTAAAATATTTCTAATATATTCTTTGCCTTACAAAGAGTAATAAAAATCTTTGATATAAAACTCACACATTTCACGTCATAATTTTTTTAAATTCATTGAATCACAAAAATTTTATATATATATATATATATATATATATATATATATATATATATATATATATATATATATAAGTAAATTCTTGGTACAGCAAAATGGAAGGAGAAATTTCAGAGGGAACATAATTTAATTTATGGAAAATAAAAAGATCAAAGAAACAAAAAAAAAAAAACGGGCAAGTGGAATTGTTAAAATTTCCTTAAGGCCTTATCGTCTGACCCTCTAAGAGGAAACGTCAGAATGATAAATTAAAAGCTAAGAATCGAATGAGGAAAGAGGGAAATTAGTTTCAGTTGGAAAACCAGTGAGAGAAAAAAATATATATATATAATTCTCACTGTTCAGGTGGTTTTAAATCAGTAAATATTTCCAACTGATGTTTCAATTTTTTTTTAATTTTGACCCCTATTATGACCCTTAAAATTTATTGTTTTGGGCTCAAATTGAGTTATTAAGTTAGATCCATTTCCAAGGAACATATATCTAAAATTTCAAGTGTTTAGACTCAAAATTGTCGGAGGAGTTTGGTAGAGGTCTCAAAGGTCAAATCGTTGAACTTTGACCCCTTAACAGCCAAATTTCTGGCCGAAAACCGATCACGTAGATTTTCCCAGATCTCAGTATACTGCATATGAAATTTCGAGTCTGTAGACTGAAGATTAACAAAGTTATTGCGAAGGAAAATGTACACAGACACACAGACACGTTCACTTTTATAGATATATAGATATATGGATGAGAGAAATGGGGGAGGCGAGAGATCAATGTCCTTCTCCAATTTTTTCACATCTGCTCCAATCTTTTAATAATGAAAGCTTTGACAATTTCAGCAGCCGATTTTTCCCGCTCAAATAATACCAGTTTCCTCCCATCCCACCCTCGCTTTCCACCCTGAACATACCCACTCTCACCCTCGCCTTTTATCCCGTTTGTTACCTGATGTCATTTGCATGCAGAGGCGAAAAAGGACAAAGTTCAAAGTCTTCTGATTACCTACATACAAAATTAAGTTGATTTCGTTGGCAATCGATCGATCTTTACAGCAACTAACCACCTTCCCAACTCATTCACATCAGTTGTGTGTGTTTGTTTGTGGTGGTGGGATGCATCTCACCTCATTCTCACATTAACTCAATCGCAGTTTTTACCTTATTCTCAATACCTATTTTTATTCTTTTCATCATTTTAGTACATTAGGATTCTTATTATTTGAATTATTATTATTATTACAGTTCTGGTCTTGAGCGTTATTTTCACGTTTCACTCTACATAATCTCCGACCTTCCTTAGCGAACCTATCCTTTAAACTATACAGATTTTCGAACGGAACCCTTTATTTAATCTACAGGAGTGGCATGTTCTCGTTCTGTCAGCCGTGACTGCGTAGAAGTGTTTCACAATTATGTGTTACGTGTCGCTTACACTTAGTACATTGAACCTTCAACCTTCATCAGAGTGTAACTTACAACTGAATTGTACCAAGCACTTTATCCACTATGCCATGGATCTTTGCGAAATAAGACCATGCTTCACTTAAGGATTAAGTAAAGGATTTCTTAAAAATTTTGTGCCGATTTCCAAGTTCGACAGAAAGATTGCTGAGTTCGACAAGATACACATGAAGAAGGTCGGAGGTTACATCAGTCAAATCGTGTCCTTTCTGTTTTTGTTTTATTGCTATTGTCCTATCCTAGTTAGTGTACACAGTTTATGTGATTTGGTTTCCGTATTCTAGAATTTTCCTTGGGGGTTTCAATATTCCTATCCATTGTATATTCTCAGTCTTCCCATTGATTCCAATTTCTCCGATTCTTTTTTTCCAATTTTTCAGGATTGTTCCTCGTACTCATATGATTATTAGTATTTTTTAAAATTTTCTTCATCTTCCATATCCCTTTCAGTTTTCTGGCCAGTTCCATGTATTTGATTCATTTCTCTGTCTCCTTGATATTCACCCTGTGATCTGCTGGGATGACAAAATCTACGATTAAAAGGACTTTTCCTTCTCGTTAACTATTATGATATCCGGTCTCCTTGCTAGGATGGGTTTATCTGTTTGTGCCTCTACGTCCCAAAGGATATTATGAATTTCGTTTTCAAATACTACTGCCAGTTTGTGCTTGTATCATTTGTTTGAATGTTCAAGATACAGTTGCTTGCATAATTCATAGTGTACTACCTTCCACACCTGGTCGGGTCTATTCTTATATTCTTTTGCTGCACTTAACTATTATGTGGTTTATTGTGTCGTCTCTTTGTTTACAGAGTCTGGATTTACTGTTTTCTTGTGTTTTGCTGATCTTAGCTTAGATGTATTTGGTTCTAATCACATTATTTATGCGGTTGTAAGTAGTGATTCAGTTTCTCTGCTTAGATGTCCTTTTCGTAGCCATGCATAGGTGTTTTCTTAAAATGAGACACAGATTCACCAGCCCAAATATGATAACAATACTCCATAATGGTCTGATGATAGATTTGTAGAGATAAAGAATAGCCTGTGAGAAAATGCTTAGCGAACCAATTTAACCAGGAGTAGAAAAAGCAATGGATCAAATATATAATCTCCAAGACAAATTTGATGAGAAAGAAAGGCCAAGAAGTTTTAGAGTCAATTTCTTATCGAGAGCAGAGTCATCTATAAGAATCTCAGGAAGAAATGGAC
>NC_136493.1:2410000-2422500 GCF_053919585.1 Euprymna scolopes
TAAAAATCAAGATATTTCATGCAAATATAATATGCACAAACGGCAGAACAATATCTGAGGTGTGTTATAGGCTTATTATTTCTCAAATTCCTCGATAATCTTAGATTTCTATACTTTTTCTGCTGAGAAGTCACGGCCAAAATCGGTTAAGATCAATGGAAGTGGTAAAATATTTTCTCTCTAATAAATTCCTCCTCCCCCTGCCATCACTTAACACCGTTTGGGGATCGTTCACAAGGAACAGTTGAGAAGAGAACACCGGTTTGGCTTCGTAGTTCTTTCATGTGAAGTTATTTAAAATCACTAAACTAAGCTGCAGTGCTCTGTGGCGTAGTGGTTAGCGTGCTGGACAATTCACATTATATTTTCACGTTCGCGCCGACCTACCGTAGTCGTTTTTTTTTTTTTTTTTTTTTCCTAAACAACTGGAATGGACTTTTCTTGGTGGCCGAACTGTTAACGTTGCAGATGTTTTTATTTTGTTTTTTTTTCACACTTTATTTTCCTACTTTTACTCATGACTCCGGGTTTGATCCTTCCTACTTACCTACCATAACATTTTTTAAAACTCCCCCCCCCCGTCCCGGAAACAAACACTCGGGCAACGCCAGATACCCCCGCTAGTAGATATATAAAATTGTATATGGTCTTTAACATAGTGTGGAGTTTAAGGGGTATATGGTTTATGGTTAAATTGGGCATATATTGTGGCTGTGTGGTAATTTATTTTAACAGTTTGTGGGGTGTCTATTATCTATGGAGTGTTATTTTTGACAGGTACAACCTAAACAGCAAATAGCGGCTATAAAATCGCCTATAATTGGGCGGGGGGGGGGGTAAATGCAAGGTTATAATATTGATTAGGTAATATGCGGCAATATTTTTAAGTTTCTTCTGTTATGATGTATGGAGTGTGATTATAAAGGGGACGGTCGGAGGATAGGATGGCTATGTCTATGGGTGCGTTTATCTTGAAAAAGGTTTAAGGATACATATAGTTGGCAAGGTGGAAGAGTATGGAGATATTTACTACTTATAAAATTGGTAATAATACCAATAATAGTAGGGTAATTATAGTGATGAGAATGATAATAAAGATAATTATAATAATAATAATAATATTAATAATAACACTACTACTACTACTACTACATCTACCTACACCACCACTTCTACTGCTACTACTACTACTAATAATAATAATGTTGATAATAATTACTAGGAGATGCGTAAAGGCAAAGGATACAGACAAATAGGGGGTTAGAATAACAGGGAATAAGGGTGAGGTATGAGGGGTGAGTGATCCCGTGAAAAAATAAAATAAAATAAAATAAAAGTATATATATATAGTTTTGTGACTTCATTTCATACTATTGTTGTCCTATATATATATATATATATATATATATATATATAATGTGCCAGAAGTTTTCCATCCTAAATTATATGCAGTTATGCACAATGTAGAAACTATGCATAAAAAATTAAGCGTAATAGTGAAATGAAACCAATCATATAATAAGTAACCATAAAAAATGAATAATTAATTAATAAATGCTTGCTTTTTAAAGAAATATGCAAATTAGTTAAACTTTATGAAGTCGCTCGTATATCCATGACTGAGTATATTAAGAAGTTTGTTTAAATAATTTTTAAATAGAAAAAAGTACCCAAAAATAGCAATTCTTCCCCATTTGTTAAAAGTATTGTGCATTGACTGTGAGGACTAAAGGACAAAATAATGGAAGCGAGAGTTATGAGTTTGACGAAAGTAAATATAACATCCACTTTGTATTCATTTTTTGCAGAAGTCAGGATTTTTTAGTCGACCTTTTAGCTTTTGTAAGGAATAAATTTGAAAATAAATCTTTTTAAACAATTAAAAGAAAAATCAAATAGAAAAGTCATTTTCTTTTTGTCAACAGTAAAGAAAGCTGTTACCAAGACAAATCGTTTTTTTTTTGTTTTGTTCGAAAGAAGAAAACGTTTGAATTTCACTGTACAAAATCCAAATATAGAAGTCGAGGCTATACAAAAAAAAATATGAAAAGTCCACAGCGTGCATATCATATAACAGTATAGATACATAGACACAAACGAAAGAGATGTTCAACACAGCTCTACTTACACAAGAATAAAAAAGCATTGGAAATGCAAAAGGATATAGGGATGGTATGCCAAAAAGATACAAACAAGATAGCTATGAATGGTTAGGCACATGGCAATAGAATTGCATCTAAAGTATAGCCCTATAGCTTTTCTCCAATCTTCATTCCGTGCCATCATTACGGTTGTAAAAAGCTATAGGGCTATACTTTGGATGCAATTCTATTTCCATGTGCCTAGCCATTCATAGCTATCTTGTTTGTATACTTTTTGGCATACCATCCCTATATCCTTTTGCATTTCCAATGCTTTTTTATTCTTGTTAATTAGTATTTTTACTTACAGTCTTATTTTTAAACTTACATTCATGATAGTATTGTCTTTTTTAGGAGGCGGCTCATTGCCGCCTCCATTAGTAGCAGGTCGCTTCCTGCTGGGTTTTAGGTCTTTGGGTTTTGGGCCTTAGGAGTTGCCTCTTGGTCCTCCATCGGTTCTATATTACATAGAGAGTGCTACCGCCTCTCTGATAAAACAGTTAGAGTATTATAAAGTTCTAAAATGTTCATAACTTCACTATTAAATTTTTCTTGGTTCATTCTTTGGCGTTTTGGCAAAGATTTGGCAGTTTTTGATATTTATATTTATAATAGTTTGTGCATGAGGCAGCTTTTTTCCCCTTGGGATCCCTGTTATACCGTGCTTTTGAGTCAGCACGTGAGGCAGCCTTCTTTTTTTCTGGTTCTTTGTTATAAAGAGCACGTGAGGCAGCTTTTTTCTCCTCAGAATCCTTGTTATACCGTGCTTTTGAGTCAGCACGTGAGGCAGCCTTCTTTGCCTCAGGATTTGCATGATACTTAATTTTTATTATTTCAGCATTTTTCTGATAGTATTCTTTTTGCTCAGATAATACGTTGACTTTGTTTTTTTCAAAGTCTATATTTCTCTGAGCTTTTTTACTACGTGCTGACTTTGGCATTTTTATTAAATGTAAACATATAACACTTATGTGTATCTTACTATAATATCACTTATCTTATAGCAAGACAACTCTCGTAGAATTGAGATACTGCCCCGTCACCAATAGTTAAAGTGTGGAATGGTATATACACCAATAGTGTAGTTGTTATCTTTATGTGAAGTCCTCATCAGTGACAGTCTGAGGTTACTTGGTTAATTTATTGTAGTTTATTTTAGAAAACTTACTTGTTTTTATTAGTAGATTGTGTATAGTAGCCACAATATCTAGTTATTTTTGTGGCTAGGGCTTGGATTTTGATTCTTTTTGGTCAGCTTCCAGTGAGTTCTTAGAAAATGACTTTCTTGCAGTTTCTTTTGCGGTTAATTTAACTTATTTCCTTTGGCGTTTGGTGAGTTCTTAGAAGAACTGGTCTGATCTACTTTTCTTAGCGAGCGAAGAGATTCAGCTGCATTTAACAATGGTTGCTATAGAGTATTTTTGCGCATGCGTGAGAATTTCAAGTTTCCTCCTTATTTTTCAATAGTTTGACAGTAGTCATGTGTCTTTCTGCCAAGAGCGACAGACGTCAGTGTTAGCCGTGATCGTCTAGAGGACCCCACGTTGTGGCCGTGCTAACCTAGGTTCGAATCCTGGTCACAGCATTGACATTTTGTACATATTTTACAGTCCAAAATCTGAAGAATTATTTGTTTTTATAACATTGTTTTTTGACGTCGTACTTGCTGATAGGTTACTCTTATAACAATTTTGATCAACTGAGATAAAGATTTCGTGGTTTCATTAACGCTGGTGGGTTACTGTTTAAAGAAAAAACCTTAACGTTCACCTCAAATATTCAGCGTCCAAGAAATATAGGCCACTGGCAAACTGGAACGTCTGTGAGCATCCGGTGTATTATTTGGAGCTATCCCTTTTGAGAGAAGTTCCGTGCTCGAAGTGGTCGGTCTACATTGGGTATATAGTGTTTAAAACTTGTTATTACACGTAATCTTATTTAATTATGGAGTTAGCTAAAAAGCGATGGGTCACTGCACTTCTCCGTGTAAAGAGCAGTCAATTGATGCTTGAACTGTTGTCAGAGACCGTTCGTACACCGAGATACATCGTCTCAAAAGAAAGAAGAAAGAAGAAGAAGAAAGAAGAAAGAAGAAAGAAGAACAATTGGCCATTTTTGTACCTTTTTTTTTTTGCTCTCTTTTGACATTTTAACCGACGTTCTGACACTCGCTGGATTCGTAAGACGCTTCTCTGTAAGAATATGTGCTTTTTGAAACTTATAAGTTGATTTTAGTTGAGATTTGGATAGTTTTGTTTTGTAGGCGTATATAGGCGTGTACGGGCCATCCCTATATAGAGAGTGCTACCGCCTCTCTGATATTGAGTACTGTTGAAGTAAATATTGAAAATAGATATATAAAATATTATATATATACTAGAAGATATCTGCCCTTGTGCAAGACTTTGCTGTACGATCGAATCCCCACTTCACGGGCACCTTTGTAGAAAGTGGATGTTGTAAGAGCCACACCAAATATGACCTTAACCTTTCAGCTTGACCTTAACACATGATGTGCACCCACCCTAGGTTGAAGATCGTCATCATGTCAGGTTTAGCCATGATCAGTCCAGTTGTGTAGGCTGTAGGAGAGTATATATATATATATATATATATATATATATATATATATATATATATATATATATATATGAGCAAACAGTTAATAAAATATGTTAAAAAACAGTTTGAAATGAGTTCAAAACATATTTAATCTGAAAAGGAAACACTAGATAAATTGATAGTCCTTAATCCGCGGAGTTTCGAAGAAATACTTTCTTTCTCATCAGAGGGTAGGAATTAGCAAAATGCGGGATCGGATTTTGCATGCAGAAGTATTTGATGAAACAACAAGTAAGTCAAAGATCTTACTTGAAAACAAAAAAGGTGAAGCAGAGGGAATATGGTGAAGAAAAAGGTGATTACACATGAATGGAAAGTCTGGTGGAAGATAAAAAAATCCAGTGACGGTAAAATCCAAATGTAAAACTTCAAGAAAGTTAAAAGAATTTCCATTTGTACAAGTAAAATCTATGGAAGATGGTCCATAATAATCCAAAGGCAGAAATCCATGGAATAATTCACAAAAATGTGTACAAGGAAAAGATTCCAATAATATTAATAAAAGAAAACTAAGATATGCTTTTCACTCTACTTCCGAGACATAAATATAAATAAGAAAGATCAGGGAAGAGAAAGAGGAGAGAAAAAAAATGATGATTAAGTTAAATATAAAATACAAAATAAAGGGAAACAAAAGTCAAAATGACCCAGACAGGAAATGTTAAAGGCGTGAAAAAATATATATAGGGCAAAATAATATAGTTCAACTGAAATGTACAGGTCATCACTTAACAAAATATCAGCAAGAGTTGTTAGACGACACTAAATGGAAAATAAATAAATACTTAATGTAGCCAGACTTTGTGGGCACCCTTTAGATTATGCAGCCAGACTTTATGGGCACCCTTTAGATTATGTAGCCAGACTTTGTGGGTACCATGTAGATTATGTAGCCAGACTTTGTGGGCACACTTTAGATTATGTAGCCAGACTTTATGGGCACCCTTTAGATTATGTAGCCAGACTTTATGGGCACCCTTTAGATTATGTAGCCAGACTTTGTGGGCACCCTTTAGATTATGCAGTCAGACTTTGTAGGCACCCTTTAGATTATGTAGCCAGACTTTATGGGCACCCTTTAGATTATGCAGTCAGACTTTGTGGGCACCCTTTAGATTATGTAGCCAGACTTTATGGGCACCCTTTAGATTATGCAGTCAGACTTTATGGGCACCCTTTAGATTATGTAGCCAGACTTTGTGGACACCCTGTATATATGTATATATATATATATATATATATATATATATATATATATATATATATATATATATATATACATATTGCAAAAATGGAAAAATGGTAACTAGTAAAAATCTGAAGAGAGTGCTCAATACTATTGCAGACCAAATATGCATTTTTTATACCGCTTATAAATTTTTAATTACCGTTTTTTATTTCCGTGTATTTACAGAAACCCGCAAAGTCTAATGATGTTACTGGATCGTTGATACAATTCGGTAACCGAAACATGTGTAACTAAGCAGATAAAATGGTAATATATATATATATGCTATGACCTTGATCCTTGGCATTTACCTTGCAAAATAGTGTGGTACATCTCTCTGTTGGGGACCCTAATTATGTCAGGTTTGATCATGATCTGTGGGTTGTAGAAGAGTATATATAAATAGGCTATATCTTTGACCTTTGACCCAAAAATGGTGTGCACCATCCCTAGGCGGGGGAACGACATCATGCCAGATTTGGTCATAATCGGTCCATTGGTGTGGGCTGTAGGTGAATTGTACACACACACACACACACACAAATGCTACTACTTTATATATAGATATATACTAGTGATGGGACGATTCCATTATTTTTCCTGATTCCGATGCAATTACCGATTCTGATTTTATATAAATCTCTAAATATTTAAATATAAATTGGTAAGTTTGTCCCAATTACAGTAAAAAAAAATATGCATTAAATGTGCATATATTTTCTCAAACATGAAAACACATTTGTAAAAGCGTGACCTATAGATTTTAGTTTTATTAAAAGTTTAAAATCAACAAAGATTTTTTTTTATTTTATTATCAGAAGTGGAATATTTTGTTTCACTCAAAATCAAATAACAGAAGATAATCAAAGGAATCGTTTATGGCATCAGAAAATAGGCACAAATTTTTCTCATTTCGATACTGATTCCAATACCAAAATGTTTTGATTCTGATCAATCAGCCCAACATCTATAAAGTTGAGTTTTTATTCTCGCTCTGACATTGATATTTAAAGGATAGTTTTTCTTTTTAAAACTTATTAAAACAAACTTTTTAATATACTCAATCATGGATATACGAGCAACAACATGAAGGTGCACTAATTTGCATATTTCTTTGACAAACGAACTTTAATTAATTAGTTATCATTTTTTATGGTTTCTTATTAGAGAATTGATTTAATTTCACTATTACACTGAATTCTATTTATGCATAGTTTCTACATTCTGTATAATTGGGTACAATTTAATGACAAAAGAACTCTGTTGTTTATAAATTCGTTTGTCAGTGTGGAGCTGACTACGTTTGCAAAACATCCCAAAGATTAGAAATGAGAATATCCCAACATATCTCTCGGGATATTCGACTACACCAGGTTTCGAGAGCATCCGGGCACTCCCAGGCTCATGAGTCTGCCATTGGCGATCACCTGTTGAGTATAAATAGGTGTGCCGATCAATATTCCGATGGGTGGTTTTCTGTTTTATACAGTGCTAGGTCAAACTATCATCTCAATATCATTGAGGCGTTAGTTATTAACAACTCTCGACCTAGCCTGTGTAGACAAAAGATTCTGAGACATCAGTTGGAGATATTCATTGATTTAAAACCACCTGAACAGTGAGAATTTTTTTTTTTTTTTTTTTTTTTTTTCTCCACTGTTCTTCCAACTGAAACCAAAGTTCCCCTCTTCCCTCATTCGTTTTCTTAGTTTTTAATTTATCATTCTGACGTTTCCTCTTAGAGGGTCAGACGATAAGGCCTTAGGGAAAATTTTAATTTCACCTGCCCATTTCTTGTTTTTTTGGTATATATATATATATATATATATATATATATATATATATATATATATATATATATATATATATATATATGCGCATACGTTAATCCATTTTATTTTATCCTCTCCCTTTCCCTCTTCCCTGTACATATATTTTATTATAATTGTAAATAAGTCGTTCTCATTTTCATCATTAATTTTAATTTCTTCCCCATGTTTTTTTTGTTTTTGTTTTTTTTGTTTTTTTTTTGTAAAAAAGATTTTTAAAAATGGTATTGTTTGCCTCTGATGAGGATGGCGAAAGATGTCTAGGGTCCAAAAAGAATTCTTTTTTGTCATCTGTAAATTCTGTACCACAAATAAACTCTTTTAATATATATATATATTTATTTATTTATTTTTAAAACAGTAATCTACATACATGCATGTTTCGGGGGCCTACCCCACTTCAGCGTAGCTTGACTGTTATTAGGACTCGAACCCTGGACCTTATGTATGTCCAGCGTTTTATTCATTACGCTATGATGCCATAGATGATTTACTGTTTAGTTTTTATTGTTTATGTATTTACGTAGTTTTTTTTTGTTTGTTTTTTAAACGATCTTGAGGTTAGCGTCTTCACCTTGAAGGTCGGATGTTTTTTTAGAAATTGCCCATTTTTTATTTTGGACGTAAACAAATAATATTTTTATTATTTTATTTTTTATTCATCATTTCATATATATATATATATATATATATATATATATATATATATATATATATATATATATAAAAGTGACCTTGTCAGTGCTTGTGCAAAAAGTCTCTACCAAACTCCTCTCTGAATATTTAGTCTACAGAGTCGAACTTTGATATATAGACCCATAGCAAACTTTCGGTTTGGTTTTTAACCTCTAAAAATAGCTGCTAATGAGTCAAAATTGGAAACAAAACAGTTGATCTTGGCAGGGTCAGTCGAATGAAACATTATGCCTACTGTTTCTTTTCCGCATGCGCAAAATTAAACATTCAGTCAATATTGATTAATTTTTAATATTTCGTATCCATCAGTTCGTGGCGGAGACGATAAAACTTGATAAATGAATAATGACTAAACCTGGAGTCCTAAACGTTCTGGTTTCGGTTGTAGCAAATGATACCCATGTCGTACGTTTTACGACTTTCGAAATTATTTATTCAATGATAATCAATAGAGAATTAGTTCTATGATAAGAAATAAGAAATCTGTATCAATTAAAACATAATATGTGTATTTTACGACAGGGCAGCGGCGGACGGCCTGCTAGTGTATATATACATACATATATACATATATATATATATATATATATATATATATATATATATATATATATATACATAGGCGGCAAAAAGAAAATCTGCACTTGTAATTTTTTCAGAAACTGCGAATTTAAGCTAAATTTAATGTAACTGTTTAAACAAAGTATACCTCATTTGATTGGCCTTTTATTCTTCTATAATTTTACCTGTTCATATTTGACTTTTAATTGAAATATTCTAGTGTTCACGTCAATTTAAAAAAATAAATTCAAATTGAGGCAAAAAGTAAGTCCGCACAATGGAAAATTGTTATTTAAATGTAACTTTAGGACATTAATGCAACACAAATACAACAGGAACACAATGAACTAGTTAATATTTAGTAGCATAGCCCTTCTGCAATTTGACAGCCTGCAATCTTTTGTGAATTCCTTGAATTAGACTGCAGCAATACTCCGGGAAAAGGGCATCCCACTTTTCTTTAATTTTTGTCCAAAGTTCTTCCAAATTTGAAATTTTATCATTGCATAGCTGTTGCATGATGTAATGACATACGTTTTCGATAGGATTGGGGTCTGGAGATTGTGCAGGCCAATCCAAACACGGAATATCATGCTCTTCCAAGAACCTCTTAACATTGCTAACTGTGTGAATGGGAGCATTATCCTGCATGAAGATGGGATTAACATCCAAATTCTGACCAAATAGGGTAGAAAATGCTCAGTCAACATATTAATGTACTTGGTCGAATTAATTCGACCTTGCAAGCGAACTATAAGTCCGGGACCATTGGTACTAATAATGCCCCACACCAAAACTGAACCTCCACCACTTTGCAGTATTGAAACTGAGTACCTAGGATTAAATTCTTCGTCTTCCCTCTGATGGACGTACTACCTACCATCACTGCCTAGCCTACTGAACCTGCTTTCATTGCTAAAAAGCACTTTTGACCAATATGAAGAGTCATGATCTTCATTGTATCTGACGAAGTCCAGACGGCGCTTTCTGTTCTTTACAGAAATCATTGGCTTGCGTCTTGCAACATATCCTCGAAAATTAAATTCCTTTAATCTCTTCTTGACAGTAGAAAGAGAGCACTTTTCAACAAGATTGCACTGTTGTTGGATTTGGGGAGCCATTTCAAATCCGTTTCTTAGGCTGCGGATCTTGATAGCATTGTCTTCCCTGTTAGAAGTAACTCTAGTACAACCAGATTTAGCGTCATCACAAACACTGCCGGTGTTTTAGTGCTTTTGCAGTCTTTCATACAGTTTTCTCATCACATTTCAATCTGTGACCGATTTCTCGATTGGATAAACTAGAAAGGTGGAGATTAATGAACTCCTCACGATTACGATTAGAGATGTTTTGTTGCCTGTTGGTGGATATTTCAAACTGATTTAGGAGCGATAACGTAAGCTGGTTTTAAGCAAATTTGTTGCTGCGGACTTTCTTTTTGCCTCCTCAATTTGAAGTTATTTTTTTTAAATTGACGTGAACACTAGAATATTTCAATTAAAAGTTAAATATGAACGGGTTAAATTATAGAGGAATAAAAGGCGAATCAAATGAGGTATAGCTTTTTTAAACAGTTACATTAAATTTAGCTTAAATTTGCAGTTTTGAAAAAAAATTACAAGTGCGGACTTTCTTTTTGCCGGCACCGTATATATAAATTACAATAGAAAAATGCAAGCATGAAAAGTAATATGGTTAAGTTTAAACATGGAAAAGTAAAGGACTAGTTGTTAGAACTGGAAAAGAAAAGGACAAGATATTCTAGAAAAAAATAATAAATTTATAACTTAGATATAAGAGCATTAAGAATTGATTATATAATTTTAATGATTGAATTTCAAAAAAAAGTTCTTTTTGAGGGGGAGACATTCTATAGTTGGAACTATTTGGAGGGAAACATTCTATTTAGTTTTTTTTTTGTCTTTATCCCTTTCGTAAAAGTATTTCTATAGAAAAATAAAAACATTTATCTATATATATATATAGATAAATGTTTATATATATATATATATATATATATATATATATATATATATATATATATATATATATATGTTTAGCAAAATGCGGGATCGAATTTTGCTTGCAAAAGTATTTGATGAAACTACAAGTAAGTCAAAGATCTTACTTGATAACAAAAAATGAAGCAGAGGGAATAGGGTGAAGAAAAAAGTGATTTAATGTGAATGGATAGTCTGGTGAATATACACACACACACACACGCACATATATATATATATATACATATATATGATACCGTAAAATGTATTGATTTTTTCGATTCTCGATTCTGATTACGATAAGCCTGCACACATACTTCATGGATTTTTAACATGCATACATATTTCGTGGATTTTTTTACATACACACATATTTCATGGATTTTTAACATACACATATATTTCATGGATTTTTAACATGCACACATATTTCATGGATTTTTAACATGAACACATATTTCATGGATTTTTAACATACACATATATTTCATGGATTTTTAACATACACATATATTTCATGGATTTTTAACATGCATACATATTTCATGGATTTTTTTATATACACACATATTTCATGGATTTTTAACATGCATACATATTTCCTAGATTTTTAACATGCACATATATTTCATGGATTTTTAACATAGATACATATTTCACTGATTTTTAACATGGACACATATTTAATGGATTTTTAACATACATATATATTTCATGGATTTGTAACATGGACAAATATTTAATGGATTTTAAACATACAGATATATTTCATGGATCTTTAAAATACACATATATTTCATGGATTTTTATCATGCATACATAATTCCTGGATTTTTAACATGCATACATATTTCTTGGATTTTTAACATGCACACATATTTCATGCATTTTTAACATGAATACATATTTCATGGATTTTAACATACACATATATTTCATGGATTTTAACATGCACATATATTTCGAGGATTTTTATCATGCATACATATTTCATGGATTTTTAACATGCACACATATTTCATGGATTTTTAACATGCATGCATATTTCATTGATTTTAACATGCACACATATTTCATGGATTTTTAACATGCACACATAATTCCTGGATTTTAACACGCACACATATTTCATGGATTTTTAATATGCACACATATTTCTTGGATTTTTAACATGCACACATATTTCATGGATTTTTAACATGCACACATATTTAATGGATTTTAACACGCACACATATTTCATGGATTTTTAACATGCACACATATTTCATGGATTTTTAACACACACACATATTTCATGGATTTTTAACACGCACACATATTTCCTGGATTTTTAACATACACACATATTTCATGGATTTTAACATACACATATATTTGATGGATTTTTAACATACACATATATTTCATGGATTTTTAACAT
>NC_136493.1:2427500-2580000 GCF_053919585.1 Euprymna scolopes
GAATGAATTCAATTATTTACGAGAGTGCATTTTTACCTATATTTAAAAAAAAATATATATGCCGCTCCCCATGTGGGGGTACCAAATTGGTTATAGGGAAAATTATTCCCAAATCGCATTTAGGTAAAAATGCACTTTCATAAATAATTGAATTAATTCAAGACTTATCGCAAAAACAAAAGCAAATAACATATATGTAAATCGCGATATATCCGAACAGTCAGCGAGGGGGATGAGGGGTAAGGGTTATGGCTTCTTACCATGGGATCCTGATTTCAAATCTCGCTAGATTCTGCCACTCTGATGAGTCGTAGACGACGAAACACGTGTCAGTGGATAATTATATTTTAAAACAAAATATATATATATATATATATATATATATATATATATATATATATATATATATATATATACCACGTCTATCCAACATTTAGAACAAGACTGGTTGCTCTTTAAATGTTATAGGTTGTAACATCCTTCCTAACCAAATTTGCTCAATGAAAAACATGTTCTTGATTCTGAATGAAGATATTTAGAATTGAATATTTTTTGAATTGCTGTTCAATTTTCTATTTTAAAAAATGGCCAATTGTCATTTTATATTATCTTAAAATATTTTTCTAAATTGTAAAACCGTATATATTCCAAAATGAAATATGAACTTTAATAAGGTCTTGAATGGGATCATTATGGAGCGTATTGATGTGTCCATGATACTTGGTTTACTAATCCAAACCAACACCTTATATCAGTCGTATGGTTTGGGATAGGGAAGTTAGTAATTGCATTGAGCAAACTTTCTGAAGGGGTTTCTCCTGATGTTATTTGAAGGTCTCTGAGTTGAACCACATCCTGGCAAGTGATAGAAAGTCACCTCAGGCATTTAAAATTGTTGTAGATTCTTGAAAATTCAGTATTTTATTGCTATGCATCTTCTGAGAGGACTGACCAATTTTTATGATTTCGGGTTCAAATGAACAGCTACATCAGGAATTGGAATACACCCTACTAAAGCCTGATTGTCACAGTTGGTGATTTTCAAAAATGCAATCTGGATGTGACGACACTTTAGAAGAAATATATGCAATAAATTTTTATTTTAAACTTGGAAAAAATGCCACAGAATCGTATGGAATGCTTTTGGACCATCTTGCATGAATCTAGCATAAGTTTTTGAGTGGCATAAGAGATTTAAGGAAGGCAAGGAGTCTGTGAAGGATGATGAGAGGCGTGGGAGGAGTAAGGAAGTCATAATACCAAGGTCGATTGACCAAATAAAGAATTTCATGAATAAGAAACTGAATATGCGGAAGATTTGCACAAAGTTTGTTCCAAGGGGGCTCCGTTCTTGATGGGCATGAAGACAGTTCCTCATCCTCCCTATTGTCAAGACCTTGCTCCCTGTGACTTTTGGTTATTCCCTAAGCTTAAGGAAAGTCTTAGGGGCTGTCATTATGAAACAATTAAGAAGATGAAAGAGGCTGTGGCGAGGGTCATTGACACACTCACACAAGAGGACTTTAACGATGTTTTGGAACAGTACAACAAGTGTATTGCAGCTGGAGGAGATTACTTCGAAGAGGACTAGAGTTTCATGTGTGTACTTCCAATAAAAGGCACTGCGTATATTGTCAAAAAGTAGCAGATCATCGATTTTTACTTGATAAAAATTATTTCTAATCATATGTACGTGTATATAGGCATCACAAAGTTAAAATATCTCTGCCATCCGGAAAATCGAATTCACTCTGTGATGAACCAGGTAAGTGGCTCAGATTGATAACCGTTCATTGTAGATTATTTTATTTGTTTTCCTTGGTACCTGTAATGTCAATTCGAATGGCGAGCTTGTGTGGTGTGTCTCCTTTTTGCATTGGAAATGTTGATAACCCACCGTTATTTTTGGTTTTCCATCTTTTTTCTTTTGTAGTGATTAAAAACAAACAAACAAAAAAAACATTTAATACACAGATTTTTTCTTAACTCAAGATTTAGTGACATCGGTTTTTATTTTAGAGTGGAGGATTTGACCCACTGTAGCCTCTGACCTTCTATAGTAGAATTTTCAACTTTATGAAGGGCATTCAATAAAGTATTGCACGTGACTCACCTCCATCTAGCTGAAATTTTGCACATGCAATGATTTATATCTCTATGGGTTATGTAATAAATTATAGCTTAGAACTAATTGTGGTTTCTGATTTACAAATGTATGAACTGAGTTAGGATTGAAATGGAACTTGTTGAGTGTCAAGCAGTGATCCAGGTTTTGTGTTTGAAAGGAGGCAAACTATAGGAGACTTTTGATGAAATGAAAGAGACAAATGGTAAGGATGCCCCATCATATGACTTTATAAAATGCTGACATCGTGAATTCAAACCTGGCCACAAATCTGTGGAAAGAGCTCTCAGACGAATCGATCGGGACACTATCGGTAAGAAGGCTTCTTTCAATATAATGTCAAAGGTTGTGATATGCTTACTCCTTGAAATGATCACGCACAGGAGTTGGCTCGTATATGGTTTTCAAAGGTTGTCACAACTGAGGGTGGTAGTCGGGATAAGCTCCCTCTCTTTAAAAATACCCCATGAAGTGCGTCTCAAATATGTCTCTGACAATCCAGTTCAGCAAAATTATTTCTACTAACTGGGAGAAGGGGCAAAGGCTGTTCACTGGCGCTTTAAATGCAACCACTTCAGGCAGGTGTGGCTTGTCAAGTTTGGATGGTATATTACCTAGGAGAAGGTAACTCTGATACAAAACCTCCACTACCTTGCAAGATTACTCCATCAAGGGAAAGGCTGAAGGAGTAAATTCCAACATAAAATCAAAAAATGGAATCCATAAGGCGGCCTGGCTCTATATTGTTATCACCAACAACTCCTGCAGCACTGATAGAGCCAAGCTATATTGAATTTGTCTTTCTCTTGGATCCTCTATCTATGCTGAGAGTGGGGGGGGGGACTACTGCGTGGGTAACTACTATCCTCCCATATCTCCTTACTCAGGCTATGTAGTTCGAGTTCATCAAAGTTACACCATCACAAGACAGACAGGTGCTGTCGCTGCCGCCGCTGATGGTTTTAACAATTTCTCACTCTTTAAAGTGAATATTGTTACATAGTTGGTTCGGGCAACGCCAGGTAACCTGGACGATTATTATTATGATCGTTATTGATATTTTTAAAAATAGGAACAGAAAAAATGTTATGAAAGCGAAATAAATATTTAAAGATGAAATTATTTATATTAAAATAGTTCCCAAAAATGTTAACTTGGTGAAAAGAATGTTAACTGACATAAATAAAATACGTCAAGCGTGTGAGTTCTATATAGAAACGTTGTTTTCTTTCTCTTTTTTTTTTTTTTTTGAAAGAGAATAATATACTGAGGATGGCGTTTAGCTCCGAAATATATTCATGTTATAAATTTCAAACAAGTAAAATATTTGTTTATTTTCCTAATATTACGTTGTAATTTAGCTTTCAAGTGCACTTGATGCGTATTTTATTTCAAATAAAATACGTTTGTCTTTGGTCACGTGAACTTAATGACGTAACGAGATAGTTTGCAAAAGTAAACCCCAACAGAAAACCCGGAGATGAAGTCCCTAAGGCGGAAAAAAATACATGTAATCACTTAGAAAAATTAGTAAAAGAGTTTCGAGCTAATGAGTTGGAGGATATGGATGGGGAATTCCATGGAAACATTCCAGTGGACTCACCAGAAAAGGGATCATCTATAAAATCGAATAAATGCCATCTAAAAATATAACTCGTTGTTATGGGTTTTCCTTGGAGGAAAGTGTCTTCCATTACAGTACTTCATGAGAAAAAGAATCATACAAGAAGGTATGTCTACCTTGTTTGGTGTGTCAAGCGGAGAAGGATGTTTAGTTGTCTCTTTGCTACAGAACAATATCTAGAATGTATTGTCCCGTTTGTGAACTGTGTAATTAAATATGTATAAACACCTGCTTCCCTAAGTATGAACATTACACGTGATCTAGATAAACACTTTATATACACACAAGTATATAACATATACGGTTAGATTATCTATCTGGTGCTACCAGATCAGGCTGTCTGAAGGTATTGGCTTCCTGAGATGAAATGCACCTAACTTTAATGCTTTTTGTTTTCTACTTCCTTTTGCTAAACTTAATTATATTCTGCAAAACCACAAACAAAATCAACAACCCACTTTTTCCCCCTTTTCCCTTCTTCCCATTTCCCCTTTATTTTTCTATCTTTCACCACTTCCTGACTGGTTTCCTAACTTAAAATGTACCAAACATTAATACTGTAACCCTTTTCCCTCTCCCACTGCAAAACCCATTCATGTTCTGCAGGGCAGGGAACAAATGGAAAAAAATACATGTAATCACTTAGAAAAGTCAGGAAAATAAGGTTATCATTGACGGACATAAATCCAAGCAGCATAACATTAATGTGAGATTCTTGGACCATTATTATACTGATATTCATAGACGACCTCCCTGATAATATTGTGTCCGAGATGGGTATATTTGCTGATGATACAACGGTTTATAATATGCATAAGGCAGAACAGATGCACATAAATCTAAAACAATGGTAGGAAATGACTTCCAGACTATAGTGAAATGGGGCCGTAAATAGACGGTAACATTTAATGCTAGTAAAACTAAGCTGCTCTCCTTTAACAATTACAAGACGCCTCTCCAACCATGAAAACCATGACAAATAGCACCCTACCTGAGAATTCTACCTTCAAACTCCTCGGTCTAACATTTGAGGGCAATATGAACTGGAACAAATACATAGCGGACATTGCAAAGGCTGTTGCAAAGAAGGTGGGTTCCCTCTATCATGCTAGAAGACTACTCACACCTGAGAGTATCCTGTACCTCAACAAGGCCACCATTCGCCCATGCATGGAGTATTGTTGTCACATCTGGGCTGGTGCATCTACCACTAGTCTGTCTCTCTTAGATAAAATCCAAAAAAAAGTTGTCCATCTAATCGGTCCCACTTTATCAACTAAGCTCCAGCCCCTGTCTCATCGCCGCAATGTTGCATCACTGTGCCTGTTTTACAAATATTTTAATGGAATGTGTTCTAATGAACTTGTTTCTCTTATACTCTCTCGACGTACATATCCCCGACAAACCTGCTTAGCAATAAGATCTCACCCTTTCATTGTTGATGCCCCTAAATGGCAGAAAGTTTTCTATTCTAATAGTTTCTTCCCTCAAACAGCTAGACTTTGGAATTCCCTTCCAGCTGCCTGCTTCCCTGGCTGTACTGATATGCAGAAGTTTAAATGTAACATAAACAAATATCTTGTTAATCTCTCCGAGACATGGCCCCAAATAGTAGCCCCTTATATCTAAGTGGTGATATGCCTTTTTAAGGGTGAACATGAGTTTAAAAAAATCCACTATAAAACAACCGAACCAAACATTACAAACTAGCGATTGAAAATACAAAAAGCTTGAAGAAAAAAACCTACTACAAAATAACTGGATGCAACATGAATATTATTTCCAAAATAACTGGATTCGACATTAAATAAACCGAAAAGGGTTGATATGCCGTAAAAAAAAACAACCAAACTAAGATTATCTATACAACATATACGGTTATTAAACACTAGATGATACACAGGTCATACGTACAAGAAAAGAGGAACATTATAACCTCTAGATGATAGACACACGTGCATACAAACTCCAGCTCTCTCCACCTCCTTCGATAGCATTTGCAAATAAATTTGCATCATCGCAACAGCCTCTTACCATTGAGAGATTCTTGCACTCGATGTGCTTTATTGCGATATTTGCCTGCGTTGAAAATGTTGCTATAGGGTTTGGTAAACCTTAAGGCAATATTTTCACACCAGAGCATCTTAACTTACTAAAATAAAGTCGCTGGATTCCCTTGTTTATATAACCTGTATTTCACAGGAAGTATTTCAATGGCAAGTGCTCTGACGAAATCAAAGCACTAGTAACCCCTCGACGACAATATCCTCAACAAACCTGACAAGCAGCAAAATCCCACCTCTACACTGTAGAAACCTAGATGCCATAAAGCCTTATACTCGAATATTTTTTTCCCTCAGAAAACTGCACTTTGGAATTCCCTCCTGGATCCCTGCATCCCTGATTTTACTGACATGCAGAAATTCAAGTGCAATGTAAATAGATATTTTGTTGCCCAACTCCCTAAATAGTATCCCTGTAAATATGGCCCCAAATAGTAGCCCTCACAACTATGTGGCTCTGTGCCTTTTTTTTGGGGGGGGGGTTAAATACCAGTAAAAAAAGAAAAAAATCATCCCTGACATACAAATGTGAAATCTCTCATAATCAGAATGATTTTCTTGATTGAACTAGGTTATTTCTTGTGAGTCCCATGTGCAACCTTGGTCCCAATAAACATATAGATGCTCTGCTCTCAGGGAAGATATTCAACTTGGTTCTATAATCACTAGGGATGTTCTTGGTCTGTGGTATTCAGATTTGGTTAGAATGGGATAATATATGCGTTTTTTTCTATTAGTTAATTTTCACTTATGGTCGTACATATGCCCGTTTCTTGGTTAAATACGATGGGATTGATAAAAGAGTCCATGGAAGCTTCCTTAATCCGAACGCAAAGTGAGGCACATGGTTCCCGATTGCTTGAAAAATATGGCTAGAGACAAAACGCCATTGTTGATCTTTCTTCCCTAAATTAGATGCTGTCATTGATGTATATGTCAACAATGTGTTCAGCGCTCCTTGACTCTGGCTATTTTTGAACAATAGAATTCTGTAGCACCTGGAAGAGGGAGAGTCTCAGTGACCACAATACACAATAAGACTTGTGACATTTTATGGCATTGCGATGGTTGAGATCAATACAAAGGCCAGAAATTGTATCGAGGTGAACACGCTGGTCATACCTACAAAGTCATTGATTTTTTGCTTGGATATGCTATCAGCAAGATGTTGGGTGGTGTCCACATTATGCACATGGGAGCCATGCAACATTTTTTATAGCAAAATAGTAATATTCTTTATTATACAGGGTGGAACGATAAATTTGTCGCCCTAAAGAAAACAACATTACAACATTATTTTAAAACTTTTATTGAAAAAATCAATTCAGGTAACTTGATTATGTAGTAGAGCTGACATTTATTCAATGTAGCCACCTTCAGCCTCAATCACCGGATCGATACAGGTCTGGAACTGGGAGTATGCCTTTTTTTTTTTTACACAGTGATCACCACTTATCAAGGCCCGGAAGCCACTCAGGGATAAGGGTTATTGCAAGTACATTACGTTAGTGAGGAGATTTGCTGAAGTGTTTACTTAAGGGGGGCGGTTCATTAGGAATTTGTTAACATTGGACTTGAAGACATCCAAGTTGTAGTCCGGAGGGAAGCAGGCAGACGGAACAGAGTTCCACAGGCGTGCAGTTCTAAGAAAGAAGCTTTGTTCATGGAAAACCAAACTCCTATCCTTACATCATCAACGCTCTGATCCCCAGCTGGCATCAATTGTGATGCATGGCTCTCGTCTGGGTGAGGCCCCGTGTTTTGACAAGCTTCTGGGTTTGACCTTTACTCCTGATCTGAAATGGAACACGTACATCAAGTCTGTTGCCAAGGTCGCTGGAAAGATGGTGGGATCCTTCTACCGCTCCAGAAGATATCTCACTACTGATGCAATTCTCTATCTATATAAAAGCCAAGTACGTCCAAGGATGGAATACTGTTGCCATATCTGGGCAGGAGCTGCTAAAAACAGCCTATCCTGCCTTGACAGAGTACAAAATAGACTTCGTGGCATCCCCTTTTCCACAAACGCCGGTGGAAGCTCGTCAAATATTCGGTGTGTGGCAGTGATTAGGCTGGCTTTGGTATTGTGGGAGGTCATGTTGGTGATGTTCTCAACGTATGACCAAATGAAGTAGTCCAGTGGATTCAGGTCGGGGGAGGAAGGCAGTGAGAGAATGATACAAAGTTGTAACATTACTTCTGAAGCTAAACCTGGGTCTCTTTGGAATTGTGGGCCAGCACCAAGTCTTGCTGCCACAACCAGGGTGTGCTATTGCCAACCTGATTGCACGAGGGAATTGCTACACTCTTCAGTACATTCATTGCCGAAGAGGGTCATCTGGTGCATTAAGTTTTGCTCTCAAGTGTTTAACCATGTGGATTTGCATTTTGAGGGTGCTGGCAATGGTCCTGTTGTCATAACTTGGATCGGTAGAGAGCATGAGATACAGCGGCACATCACCGATCTCGCTCATTGAACATTGTGTCACTTTCAGACATGATAGAAGGCTCTTATTGTTCTTGGCATTCGTACACAATTCGGCAACTAGTAGATGGTCTGCAACAAAAAAAAGAAGACCGGTTTTCATCAAACGGAAATGGAATCATATCACCATTTCTAGGGTGACAATCTTATCGTTTCACCCTGTACAGATACATTTGCAGGTATTATACAATGATCTTTTATTGCCTTGTTTGATGATTATCTTGTTTGTCTAAGATGAATAAAACTTTGCATGCAATACATAAGATTGTTGTGTTATCCAAAAAACTAGATAATCAGGGTTGTTTGAAATCCGTACAAATTAGGCGTACCTCCACAATAGACGTAAACATAAAACAAAGTTTCTTGCACTTTTAAATAATACGTAACAGGAATGAATGGTTTAAAAATACTGTTTGTTTTTTAGTGACAACGTTGACAGCATGGAGGGGTCGCAAAGTGAGGTGTGTGTGTACAGAATGATAAAGAGATAATGTGTCCACTAGTCCTACCCATGGTTGCTGCTCTCTTCTTTTCGTCATTGTCCGCTGCCTCTATTTTATTGTCACAGATCACATCAGAATATTCCACCACGCATTGTCTGAAATGTCACTTAGTCCTGTTGACTTATGCCCGAAGATTCTATGTCCCCACTTTTGACTTCTTTGACGTCATTCCCTATGGCACTTGGATTCAGGATCGCTAACTTGACCTAAGATCTGACCGACTTCCTTTGACGTCATTTCTGCAAACCTGGACAACCGACTGTAACAAGGTGATGATAGTTGAGAGTTTTTCATAATTGGAGAGAATCAGCCTAGGAGAGAGAGAGAGGTAGAGAGAGAGAGGTAGAGAGAGAGAGGTAGAGAGAGAGAGGTAGAGAGAGAGGTAGAGAGATAGAGAGAGAGAGAACGACAGAGAGAGAGAGAGCGAGAGAGGCTAATGTCATCATAGCTAGTTATTTATTTCTTGAACTTAACTTTCTTACAAATTGAAGGACACACACGGACAGACATCGGAGTAACATTCACTTTAGAATGTCTTCACATTTTAAAACAGAGAGAAAAGATTTTCAAATAATTCCCTCCAGGAAGCCAGTTTCCTACATTATTGACAGTGTCTTGTTCACATGGCTTCTCGATCTGAAAACCCTCAGTTTTCTCTCTGCTCTAAAACGTGACGTCATTCTTCAGCGTCTCCCTGTTTGGTCAACAGCATTTGATCTGTTGCCCCCTGCCTTAACTTTACGACACTCATTTTTCATTCAAGCCTAAGAACGATTCTGTTTTACAGATCTAATATATCATGCACTCAGCGTGACCCTTGTAAAAATTCATACTAGCTAACTTAATTGCCATTGATGTAGAGTCCCTAATATATAACAATAACTTCTACACATGTGATGCAGAAAGTAGAAATCACCTTGATAACAGAATCGTATGGTGGAATAATGTATGCCAGGATATAAGTAGTACACAACTGGCCAACTATTAGATGGTTGGCACAAAAAAAAGAAAATTGGTTTTCATGAAATGGAAAGGGAATCATATCGTCTTTTCTAGGGCGACAATTTTATCGTTCCACCCTGTAGAGATCTCAACCTTTCCAAAGAATCTGAACTTTTAGCTTCAAGACACAAAGAAATCTACTTCAGCTTGGAACACTCATAACCTAGAAAAAACGCCATATATTAATTCTTGTTATATTTCACTCAGGAAAACGATATAATATATTGCAACGACATTGCCAGCCTGTTGCAGCAGCTTAGTGTCAAACAGTATTATTCTCAAGATTGGCACCTTTTTATAGACAGTTTCAAAAGAAGTTTAAAATGTGTTCTTCACAATGGCAACTTATATGGATCCGTTCCTCCAGACCATTCAACGATGCTCAAAGAAAAATATAATGAAATCAAATTTGTTCTGGAAAAGATTTCATACAGACAACACCAATGGATCATATATGTCGATTTCAAAATGGTTGCGTTTCTACTCGAGCTACACTGTGGCTACACAAAATTTCCTTGCTTCTTGTGTTTGTGGGATAGCAAGTTAAGAACAAAGTATTGGATAAAAATAAAAGATTGGCCTGTATACAGTGAACTGATTCCTGGCTCTCTCAGTGATATTTCTCCGTTGTTGGAGCGTTTCAAAATAATAAAACTTGGCAGCATGAAAAAGTTTGTGAAGACTCTTTGAGAAAGATGGCGATTGTTTCAAACATATTTGCATGAAATTTCCAGAGAAATTAAAAGCTAGAATTTTTGATGGATCCCAGATTCGAAATTTAATGAATGACGAAAATTTCTATGATTTTATGAATCCTGCAGAATTTAGTAACTGGACGGTGTTTAAAAATGTAGTAAAATTCTTCTAGAGAAAAATAAAGGCGCCCAACTACAAAGAGTTTGTGAAACATTACTCATACGTTTTCATCAACTGGGGCCAAATATGAGCATCAAGTTACATTTTTTGCACACCCATCTTGCCTGTTTTCCAGAAAATCTAGGTGATGTGAGTGACGAGCAAGGGGGGTGCTTCACCAAGACATCAACGACATGGAAGTTCGCTATCAAGGTTGTTGGGATGCCACCATGCTTGCAGACTACTGTGGGTCTATCAAGCGCGATGATGACAAAGCCCCCCCACCACCACCACCACCATTCTAGAAAATCAGTAAAACATCAATTTATGGATAATGATATCTATGCTTAACATTTTTTACAACTTCAAACTTTGTGAATATTTTGGTGTAATTTCATGAATATGTGTCTGAAAGTTACATAAACAATATTGTTTCTTCGATTTGCGTGTTTTTATTGTATCTATCGGCTTTTTAGAAAGAGGGTAACTGAATCTGATAGTAAAAAAGTGACAACGTTTATGGAATCAGCGCCCTCAAATTAGGTAAAAAGCAGTTGACATCATCTTAGGCACCATGACATTTTTTTTGTTGGTCGGTGCAATTAATTGAAAATAAATTAAATTAAATTAAAAATAAATTAAATTAAAAATAAATTAAATAAATCAACTTTGAATAATATTTCTAAATAGAACAATTAAAACAATTTTAGTACAAAAAAGGATTAATACACTGAGATAATTATTAAAATAGATTTTCTTTAATGTACTATGCAAATGAGGTTACTTCTTGACGTAGAATTTTTGAATATATATATATATATATATATATATATATATATATATATATATATATATATATATATATATATATATTAAACTGTAATTCAATGAATTTCAAAAAAACTCTTATTGAAATGAAATGAAGTGGTTGAGTTTCATATCAAAGAATTTTTATTATTCTAAGCAAGACAAAGAATGTTTTAGAAAGTTTATCTCCTTAACCTATAGGGTTTCGATGTCTACCATCTCATCAGAGGAGAGCAAATATTAGCAAATAGTTATAAAGGTATGCACCCTATTTGCTAAAGTCAGTGAGACATGGAAAGTCAAAGTGAAAATAAATTTATCAGAAGTTCTGTAGCAGGAGTATTTGTAGAAAAAGGATATGAATGTTTTTGTTGATCCAACTTGTTTGGTAAAATCCATATTATATCGAGCAATTCTCGTTTAGATGGGATAACTTATAGAATATTACTGCCAGTAATATTTTGTAAACCTACAATCTCACGTTTACATAACCACTGATTGTTAAATAAAAACTACTCCGAAGTATATATATATATATATATATATATATATATATATATATATATATATATATATATATATATAGAGAGAGAGAGAGAGAGAGAGAGAGAGAGACAGAGAGAGACAGAGACAGAGAGAGAGAGAAATGATGTTGGAATGAAAGTGTGTAAATGACTATTTTCAGTATGAAAATAAATTTGTGAAACTGTACTTTTTGTACATATTATTAACATAATTAAATCCTTCCTAGATAAGAGAAAAATCCAGGTTGTTCTCGACGGTCGTACATCCAAACAACATGATATAAATGCGGGAGTGCCTCAAGGGTCTATCCTTGGACCTCTATTATTCCTAATATTCATAAATGACCTCCCCGATAAAATTGTTTGTGAAATGGGTATATATGCTGACGACACTACACTCTATAACAGGCACGAAAGGAAAACAAATGAACACATATCTAAAGAAATGGCAGAAACACTAGAGGATGACCTCCAATCTGTAGTTGAATGGGAACAAAAATGGATGGTCACGTTCAATGCTGCCAAGACTAAACTGGTTTCCTTCAATAACTACAAGAAACCTTAAGCAATAGCAATGGCCAACGACTCTTTACCTTAGAGTACATCTTTCAAACTCCTTGGCCTAACGTTCACTGGAAACATGAGCTGGAACAATTACATTGAAAGCATTGCCAGGGCTGCTGCAAAGAATGTAGGCTCTCTCTACTGTGCTAGAAAACTACTAACACCTGAAAGTATCCTGTACCTCTATAAGGCCACCATTCGCCCATGTATGGAGTATTGCTGTCACATTTGGTCTGGTGCATCTGCTGCTAGTCTCTCGCTCCTAGACAAGGTTCAAAAGAGAGTCGCCAATCTGATGGGCCTGAACTGGCATCTAAGCTTCAGCCTCTGTCCCATCGACGAAACGTTGCATTCCTCTGCCTGTTCTATAAGTATTTTAATGGTGAATGCTCTGACGAACTGCAAGAACTTGTGCCCCCACGACGTAAACACTCTCGACAAACCCGACAGGCAGCTAAATCCCACCCCCACACAGTAGAGATCCCTAGATGTAAAAGATCTTTCTACTCCAGTAGTTTCTTCCCCAGAACCGCTGGCTTTGGAATTCCATTCCAGGTCCCTGCTTCCCTAACTGTACTGACATGCAGAAGTTCAAGTGTAACATGAACCGACATCTTGCTGCCCAAATACCTACATAATACCCCAGTAGTTGTTGCCCCTGATAGTAGCCCCCAACACCAAAGTGGCAATTTTCCTTGAAAATGTAATTAAAAAAAATAAATAAAAAAATATTAGGTTGGTACAAAAATAATGTTGTTTTCTTGGCGTTCAACTGTATTTATAGAAACGACATTATTTTTGCATCAACAGAATAATTAAACAGCGTACGTTGTGTGAATATTAATCAAACTGTGAAGAAACAAATGAAGTGGAATGTGACTTTATCATAATAGATATTCGTGTCTTGAATCATCCACGATGATAAAAATTGCATTTGAAATAAATAAAAAAATATTCATATTATTTTGATTATTCCGACTACTGTACTCATATGAGTATTATTCCTACAGCATTTCGGCCGATGTAATCTCCTACCTTCTTCATGTGTATCTTGTCAAACTCGGGAACCTTGTCTGAGTTCCACAACCAAATAATATGAATTATCGATCCTCATTTCAAAAATTTAAAAACAGATAAAAATATATTTTATTTAAAAAGAAAACACTCTATCAATTTACGTAATTTTTGGAATATGATATTTTGGTTTCATCACGGCTTCGTTCATCATACAGATTTTTCTTAAATTTTGATTTTTGATACAGGAAGAATTTTAGTCCGTGAATTACATGGATCACAGGGTCAGAGCGAATAATGGACCAATCTCAAGATTATTCCCAGAAGGTGAACATGGTTTATTAGGCAGCAGAGCAAAAGAGTGGGTGGTGGTGGGAGAGTCTCTCCAAAAGAAACCAAAAAATATAAGAATATTCTGGAAAAGGAAAATTTAATTTTGAAAATTTAATATCGTGTGATGTGCACTTCCGGTGTTAGAAATAATAAAAAAAACAACTTAATAAAGTAAAAGTAAAAAAAAATCGTTCACTCAACATAAACTGAAGAGAACTAAAAAATGAAAAAATACAAAACAAAAACAACAAATGTTCATTATGACTTTATGAAGGTGAAATTTTAAAAAAATATCATTAAAAATAAATGATTTAAAAAAATCCCCACTCCGGAGGCCACTCAAGAATGAGGGTTAATGGATACGATGATGATTGGTGATAGTAGAAGTTAAATAAGTTAAATTATAGTGATAGTAGAAGTTAAATAAGTTCAATTATTTTAGAGGACAGCATTTTGGATTTGAAAACGACCATGTCATAGTTAGCCTGGAAGCAGCTTCGTGGTATTGAGTTGCACAGACGAGTAGCTCTAGGAAAAAAACTCTGCTCATGGAATTTTCGCTTAGTTTTATGTACAGCTATTAGTGTTGGGACGATTTAGCTGAATTAGAATTGGGAACTGGAAAAATCAGAACTTTCTGGGGTATTGGAATCGGTATTAGAATCGGAAAAATGTATGCCTAGTTTCCAATGCCAAAAACGATTCCTATAATTATCTTTTTTTTTTTGATTTAAGAAAAATCTTCCACTGTTGATAGTAATAATGAAATAATAAATATTTATTTTAAATTCCATTAAAACTAAAATCTATAAATCGACCCACGTCACAATTGTATTTTCACGTTTGAGAAAATATATGCACATTTAAGTGGTGTCTTTTTTTGTAATCGAGACAAAATAACTATTTTATAGTTAAGTATTCAGAGATTTATAAAGAATAAGAACCGGTAATTGTATCAGAATCGGGAATTTAGTGCGGAATTGAAAATTGTATCCAAATCAGTAAAAATATTGGAATCGTCCCATCATTAACAGATTGTGATATGCATACGACTGGAGATTTAATATTCCCTTGACAAAGGGTTGATATGCCGTATCACAGAAAACAAATGAAAGTAAATATGCCTAGGTTAAAATAGATTTTATGATTCGGTATTTAATAGGCCAAAAAGGGCTGATATGCCGTAATAACTTCAATAAAAATTGAACATTTCACATAAAAAAAAAAACAGATGATCTATTAGCTTCTTTTTTATTTGTTGCATATCTTATACACGAATTGAAAAAAAGTATAATGTCCAATGTCTTGGGCTGTTTTTATGCTGTGATCCATGTACTTAGACTCTAGGTTGGCAGAATGGCGCCAATCGTTTAAATTAAAAAAAAAAAAAAATTTTATTACATTTTCACCCCAAACAAGGCACATTGCCACTTTGATGTAGGGGGTTACTATCAGGGGAAACAACTACTGGGGTACTATGTAGGGATTTGGGCAGCAAGATGTCGGTTCATGTTACACTTGAACTTCTGCATGTCAGTACAGTTAGGGAAGCAGGGACCTGGAATGGAATTCCAAAGTCTAGCGGTTTTGGGGAAGAAACTACTGGAGTAGAAAGATCTTTTACATCTAGGGATCTCTACTGTGTGGGGGTGGGATTTAGCTGCCTGTCGGGTTTATCGAGGGTGTCTGCGTCGTGGGGGCACAAGTTCTTGCAGTTCGTCAGAGCATTCACCATTAAAATACTTGTAGAACAGGCAGAGGGATGCAACGTTTCGTCGATGGGACAGAGGCTGAAGCTTAGATGCCAGTTCAGGGCCTATCAGATTGGCGACTCTTTTTTGAACCTTGTCTAGGAGCGAGAGACTAGTAGTAGACGCACCAGCCCAGATGTGACAACAATACTCCATACATGGGCGAATGGTGGCCTTATAGAGATACAGGATACTTTCAGGTGTCAGTAGTTTTCTAGCACAGTAGAGAGAGCCTACCTTTTTTGCAGCGGCCCTGACAATGTTTTCAATATAATTGTTCCAGCTCATGTTTCCTGTGAACGTTAGGCCAAGCAGTTTGAAAGATGTACTCTCAGACAGGGAGTCACTGGCCATTGCTATTGGTGGCAGAGAAGGTTTCTTGTAGTTATTGAAGGAAACCAGTTTAGTCTTGGCAGCAATGAATGTGACCATCCATTTATGTCTCCATTCCACTACAGATTGGAGGTCATCCTCTAGTGTTTTTGCCATTTCTTTAGATATGTGTTCATTTGTTTTCCTGTCATGCCTGTTATAGTAGTGTCATCAGCATATATACCCATCTCAG
This sequence comes from Euprymna scolopes, assembly GCF_053919585.1. Lineage (NCBI taxonomy): Eukaryota > Metazoa > Mollusca > Cephalopoda > Sepiida > Sepiolidae > Euprymna > Euprymna scolopes. Next base: position 2,443,719 of record NC_136493.1, read on the forward strand.
AAGCAGTTTTGTCGGGGAGGTCATTAATAAATATCAGGAACAATAGAGGTCCAAGGATAGACCCCTGAGGCACTCCCGCATTTATATCACACTGTTTAGATGTTCGACCGTCGAGGACAACCTGGATTTTTCTCTTATCTAAGAAGGATTTAATTATGCTAAGTATTCTACCAGTGATACCGTATGATTTAATGTTCCTGAGGAGACCCTTGTGCCATACCCTGTCAAAAGCCTTAGATATATCTAGAGCTACTGCTCTGCCCTCCCCCGCTTTGTCCAGTGAATGGTATATACGTTCAGAGATTACAGTCAGGATGTCAGCTGTGGAACGGGCTTGTCTAAATCCATATTGTTTGTCAGTCAGAAGTTTAGCATCTGTAAGGTGCCGGACTAGAGCATGGTTAATTATGGACTCAAATATTTTGGCGAAAAGTGGGAGGAGTCTAATGGGGCGATAATTTGATGGGTCAGTTCTTTCGCCAGAATTCTTGAATATTGGTACCACAGAAGCGGTTTTCCAACAGCCCGGAAAGCATGATTCATTAAGGCATTTGTTGTCGAGTTTGGAGAGAACTGGAGCTACTTCGGCTGAGCACTTTTTTAATAGCACAGCTGGGATGAGATCAGGTCCACATGCTTTTGAACTGTCAAGATTTTTTATGATAGCATGTACCTAAGCAGGGGTGATTTTTAGATCGTCTAGTGTGGCGTCTGTCCACAAAGGAAAGTCAGGCAGGGGGTGGTTGGAAGGGTCCAGCGTGGAGTTCGAGGCAAACCGGCTGGCAAGCATATTAGCTTTGTCGGTTGCTGAGCAAACAACCTCGTGATTGTTGGTTAGTGGGGGGATTGTTGATTGCCCATTATTTACTACACTGTTGTAGATTTTCCAGAAGTCTCGAGTTCCTAGTTTTTGTGCTTCAATGCGCTTTTTAGTGGTTTCAGTAAATTCTCACTTGGCTGTCGCTATTTCTTTCTTGACGTTATTTCTAGCTTCTGTGTACTTCTGTTTGTTTGAACTGGACTTATGTCGGTTAAATCTGCGGTATGCATGCTGCCTTTGAGCAATGGCAGTTGTGCAAGTCGAAGTAAACCATTGGGGAGATTGGGGCTTGCTATAAAATTTCCGCATGGGAACATGTGCTTCCATTGCGGTTTTGAACCATTCAGTGGTCTCATTTGCGCACTGTTCAACAGGAAGAGAAAAAATATTTCCCCATGGGGCATCTCTGATAAGATCTCTGATGGCTTCCCAGTCAGCCTTTTTATAATATCTCGTTGTTTTAAGCACTGGCTCTTCAGTTTTGGATCTAGAATTTTGGGCGATTTCTACCATTATCACTGCATGGTCAGCGTTCCCGAGTGGGCTGTCAGCATTTGTTGTACAATCCTCGGGAACTGTAGTCAGAAACAGATCTAGAAGTAATGCTTGTTGTTCTTGCTGGTCAGGGAAACGGGTTGGAAACGTAACTATTTGTAATAGGGAGTGAGATATAGCAAAACTATGTGTTGTGCTGCCCGCTGCATCTGTGTGAGTAGAGAATCCAAGCCAGTTTTTGTGGTGAACATTAAAGTCACCAAATACATGGACTTGGGCGCTAGTGTCGAGGGAGAGTGTGTGTCTATACTGTCAGAGACTTTGTTTATTATGGTGCAGTCCTGGGTCGAGGGAGAGCGGTAGAAAAAATACAAGTAGCTAATGTTGTGTTGTATGTTTAGTCTAAAAGCTTGACCGTCCGTTTTTAGGTTTGTTTCTCTAGTCAAGGGGAGGGTGGTACGAATGTAGACTCCAAGTCCGTGCATATGTCTGTCAGAGTCCTTACGGCAGAGTGGGAGATAGCCAGGCATGTTAAAGTAGTTAGAGGGGATGGAGGAGTGTAGGTTAGTCTCGCTTAGTGCTAAGATATCCGGGGTATTTGTTAGGAGAAATGCTTCAACATCAGCTAAATTAGTTCTAAGCCCACGGATGTTAGTGAATGCAAGCCTCAAGGGAGGAGGCAAGTTGAATTTGTTTGTCCCTAGGCCTGGTTTGAGCTTATTTTTTTTATTGTACTGTCATCATATTTTTAAAGAGTTTCAGTTAGGTGAGGGGGAGCTGAACAAGAGGTTATGCAGGATATCAGACATGCAACATAATCAGACCATTGGCTGACCTTTCTTCAACTAGGACTGTGGCCTCAGGAAAGCCCATCGGGGATGAGTGCAGGGTCCCTTTCCATGTGCGACATGGCACTATAAACAACTCGATATTATACAACTGTTGATGGAGCAGCTGCTCTAAGCGCTACCAAAGAGTTAGGGCACCTGTACTACCAGTCAGAAACAGCAGCCAGGAACTGTCAATCCGGTACCCTCAGCCCATCAGAAGAAGATCATTCCAATCTAATTGCACAGGCATGTGTGGTACTCAAGCACTCCCAAGTGCCAAGTTATGAAGGGTGGGATGTGTCAGGAGTGGGGGAACGGCATTCAATGCCCTAAACAAGAAACAAAATCTACCACTAAGTGTTTTGTCGATTCACCTGTGATAGTGTCTCTGCGCCTGACTAATAGGCAAAGAAGGAGTATGGAAGCCGGCGATAGACAGAGCCTATCTACTCCTTAAGCAATTTAGGTTTGCAGACCGGTAATTTGTTTGAGTCACCAGCTCTAGGAAGGTTGTCGTCCAAGACTGGAGAGGTCTCCCTCCCCTTTGGTTTAGTTTCAGAGTTTTTCTTCTTCTAGACGGGTGATCTGGGAAGATCTACTGGGTCCATCAGCCCTGAGAGGGTTTGCTCCACGCCTGTGTACTACTCCAGGTATTTCTGCGACCCCGCGTGGTTAGTTAATGTTACAGGGTTAGCTTGTAAAGGTTATATATCTAATGAATAGTTACACTCCTCAAAGAGATTTAGGGGCATGCAGTGGAAGCGGTTTTGTGGGGAGGTTTGTTGGTTAATGTTACAGGGTTAGTTTGTAGAGGTTATATATCTAATAAATAGTTACACTCCTCAAAGTTATTTAGGGGCATGCAGTGGGAGCAGTTTTGAGTGGAGGCTTGTTTGAAAAGCGTTAGTGCGCATTAGGACTTTTACCTTAGGTTTTTTCATTTTTTTTTTATAACTTTATGTTAGTTTGGGTTCAGGATAACGTTATAGTTTGAGTAGGTATTAGGAATTGAGCTAAGAAATTTTGTCCAGTCACTGTATATTTAGGTTTACGGAGGTTAGGGTGTAGGTGCAGTACACTCAGGGTGTAACTGGAGGTACATTTTAGGTTATGGTGTATTTCGTATGTATAATTAAGTAATATATATTTGGGCGAGTTTTCAGTAGATGCAAATAGGAGTTGTCAGTGTTTTCACTATTCAGGGGGAGATAATTTCAGTTTTCATTTAAGAGTCATAGAGAGTTTTGCATGGCAGGGAGTATCGGATTGGTTTAGTATTGTTTGTGAAGTAGACCCTTATGCCATACCTTGTCGAAGGCCTTTGATATGTCAAGAGCAATTGCCCTAGAAAGGAAGCCTTTGTCAAGAGATTCACTAATCCTGTGGGATATAACCGTCAGCACATCTGCGGTAGGAAGAGGCAATTGCTATGTAATGAAGATCGCTTTGCATCCGAGTGCATACTTTGGCTGGTAAGTACCTAACTGGATAGGAATGAACTCTAATGTATCAGGGGTAGAAATGTATAGATGTTTAGTGAAGACCGTTAGGCGGTTAGTATGTGAAAGTTAGGAACTTGAGGTTAAGGATTCCACTACTAAGGCGTATGTATAATGTAGGGTTTTAGTGGCAGCTAGAGGGAGGGCAGATTGTTAGCTTTCAAGGGTCAGGGTTATTTACAGAATACAGTAAAAACAGATCCTGCAAGGTCATAATTGGTATTATGCCTCTATATATTGAAAAGGGGTTGATATGTAGTAAAAAAAACCAACTTTAGACTTGATAAACGGCTTGAAACAAATCTAAGCACAAACACCATGAACAAAGATTTTTTCTAGAACTGCCCGCCGGTGGAACTCTGTACCATGAGTCTGCTTTTCAGCTGTCTACAACATGGTTGTTTTCAAGTCCAATGTAAACAAGTTCTTTACTAATCATTCCGATATTGTTTCACACACCACCTCACACTAATTAATCCTTATCCTCGAATGGCCCTCAAGCCTTGATGATAAGTGGTGACTTCTTTGTAAAACAAAAAAAAATTTATCTTCACTGCCCAACTAAATTATCAAATAAGAGACAGACTGGTTGGTCACTAGTTTGTCACTCAATCGACCATTATGGCCTTGCAGGATCTGTTTTTAGAGGTTTTCTTGAAAACTACTACATTGATCTGGTAGAAATGTTTTTGGAGATTTGTTATAAAGTACAGCGAACTAAGTGTTGTGGTATCTGTTCGATGCATAGTTAGGAGTTAATAGGATTAGTATTTAATATAAAAAAAAATGAGCACAACTTTAACCATATTAAACCATCAGTTTGGCATAAAGCACTCTTTTCCAGTGCCTCTTAAACTCCCCCTTCCCTTCATCTGTGCAGCGTTTGCTTTTAATCAGTTATGCTTTTTACTTGTTCTTTTAATGTAAGAACGAAATAAAAAAAATAAAAAAAAAAATGGCAGCCAAATAATCTATAATGACACTGATATTAAGCGAGGAACATAAGAGACATTCCATAATTATTTGGTTACTATGCGATTTTGCCGTTTAAGAAAGCGTCGGCTGATTGGATTATACATCCAGAGAGAGAAAAGCAAAGAATTGATCGTCTTTCTTGTCTCTCTTTTTTGTTTAAACGATCCTAAGTATAGATGCTGAGCAAAGCGACTTTCAGCGAATGGAAGGTCAATAGAACCGGCTATTGCGATCCATACCGGTCAATAATCGCATACTGCCTCGCCCGCATTGATCCACCAAAAAGAAGAGGCTTTCATCGATACAAGACTTTTATCTTTCTACATATAGCCGGCACTTGTTGTTGGGTGTTTCTTCAGAAACGTAGCCATCTTGGAATGATCTTTCTTTTTTCTCCTATTCACCCCAAACAAGACACAGCGCCACTTGAACATACGGAGATTTTATTTATTTATTTTTACTTAGGAGTCACCACTTATCAAGGCCCGAAGGCCATTCAAGGATAAGGGTTAATGAATGTAAGGTGGTAGTGTAGTAATCGTTAACGGTGTAAATTGGGTAGAATTTGATTATTTATGGGGATGGCTCAACAAGAATTTGTTTACATTGGACTTGAAGGCTACCATGTTGTATTCAACCAGGAAGCAGGACATCAGAACTATGTTCCACAAACAGGCAGTTCTGTGAAAGAAGCTTTATTCATAGAATCTACGTTTAGAGTAAGGCACATATAGAGAAAAAGGGGAAATCGTTTTGTAGTGGTTGTAACTAGTCAAGTGTTTTTATATGAAAGTTTGGCAAGGGGGGAACCATAGATTGGAGTTCAGTCGAGCACTTGCCATAAAAATAACAATAGAGCAGAGACAGGCTCGCAACGTCTCTTCTGTGTAAAAGCGGTTGCAGGGAAGAGAAACGGGCATCACTTAATAGGTTTCGAAACTGGTTTTGAACTTTATCAAGGCTGAATCTACTACAGGGACACTATGCAGGGAGTTGAGCAGAGAGATGTCTACATTAAATTTAAATTTCAATATATTAGTACTGTCAGAGAAGCAGGAAACAGGGAGGTAACTTAGAAAATCAAATTTTATTAAGAAACGAGTCAGTCCACCATCTTTGAAATTTATCACTGGTTGCCTCCCCTTTAACAATCTCTCCAGAAGTAGAGATCAAAATCAGTCTTGGTACGATTAATAGTAACTCGCTAAAAAGCGTAAAAAAAGATTTTCTCTTTTTCTCTCCCTCCCCAATTCTCTCTCTCTCTCTCTCTCTCTCTCTCTCTCTCTCTATATATATATATATATATATATATATATATATATATATATATATATATATATTTCTATAGAAATATATTTTTCTTATTATATATCAATCCTTATATAAGAAGCTCAATGTGAATACAGAGCAATATATAGAATAAATGACAAAAACTTCATAATGTTGACAATTTTGTAGTTTATTTCTGTACAGGAATTTTTTTTTTTTTTTTTGTTACAAGGAGGTCACCACTTATCAAGGCCCGGAAGCCACTCAGGAATAAGGGTTATTGCATGTATAGTACGTTGTATGTTAGTGTTGAGATTTCATAAAGTGTCTACTTAAGGGGGCAAGGAATTTGGTTACGTTGGATTTAAAGACATCCAAGTTGTAGTCAGGTGGGAAACAGGCAGACGGAACAGAGTTCCACTGGCGTGCTGTTCTAAGAAAAAAGCTGTGTTCATGGAATCTACGTTTTGATTTAGGAACAGATAGAGAGTGGGGAAAATTTTTGACAGTGGCTTCAGCTAGATGGGTGTTTTTCGTAAAAGATTGGCAAGGGGGGACCAGAGATTGGAGCTCAGACGAGCACTTGCCATGGAAATAACGATAAAACAAAGACAGGCTCGCACCGTCTCTTCTGTGGGAGAGAGGTTGCAGGGTAGAGAAAAGGGCATTCCCACTAAGCCACAAAGTCTATTTTGTACTCTGTCAAGGCAGGATAGGCTGTTTTTAGTAGCTCCTGCTCAGATATGGCAGCATTATTCCATCCTTAGACGTATTTGGCTTTTATATAGATAGAGAATTGCATCAGTAGTGAGATATCTTCTGGAGCGGTAGAAGGATCCCACCATCTTTCCAGCGACCCTGGCAACAGACTTGATGTACGTGTTCCATTTCATATCAGAAGTAAAGGTCAAACCCAGAAGCTTGTCAAAACATTGAGCTTCTCCTAGGCGAGAGCCATCCATTACAATTGATGCCAGATGGGGATCAGAGCGTTGATGGTGTAAAGATAGGAGTTTGGTTTTAGATGCATTAAAGGTAACCAGCCACATCTTCCTCCACTGAACTACACGCTCGAGATCAGAGGAGAAAGAATTAGAGAGAACTTTGTCATTTACAGCCTTTGATGTGTTGCCATAGATGGTCGTGTCATCAGCATAGATGCCAACGAATGATTTAAGTATATGTTTAGGGAGATCATTGATGTAGATCAGGAAGAGAGTTGGGCCATCCTGGGCCCAGCTCTGTTCCTCCAGTATTAATACTGCAGGCCTCTGATTTTTGTCCTTTGACCACTACTCTTATGAGCCTATCGGAGGGAAGTGATTTAATGATTGAGAAAACATTTCCAGTTATACCGTAGCTGGAAATCTTGTTAAGTAGGGCTTTATGCCATACCTTGTCGAAGGCCTTTGATATGTCAAGTGCAATTGCCCTAAAAAGGTAGCCTTTGTCGAGAGATTCGCTAATCCTATGAGATATAACCGTTAGCACATATGCAGTAGATCTTGCAGAATGGAAACCATATTGTGTGTCACTAAGGAGGTTATTTCTGCTGAGGTGGTTGACTATTTCTCTATTTAGTATGGATTCCCGCAACTTACTCATGACACACAGGAGACTCATAGGTCTGTACTGAGAGGGAGATGACTTATCACCTGAATTCTTAAATACAGGGCATACTGATGAGGTTTTCCAGGGTGTTGGAAAGCACTTCTCCTTAAGGCAACGCTTAAACAGTTTTGTAAGTATAGGAGCAAGTTCAGGTTGAAGCTTTTTTAACACTATAATTGGGATGGCGTCAGGGCCAGTTGCTTTACTGGAATCAAGGTTCTTGATTAGCTTGGCGACCTCACGCACAGATATTTGTATATTACCTAGCGTGTTTTGTGTTATAGGAAGAAATATGGGGAGTAGATGGCCTTCATCGCATAGGGTAGAATTAGCTGCAAAGTTTTTTGCAAATAGTTTGGCCTTGTCTGACGCTGACGAAATGACCTCTGGTCCATTGATAATGGTTGGGATAGAACGCACACTTCTGTTCAGAATCCTATTTGTTATTTGCCAAAACTGGTGGGATCCAAGCCGCTGATCAGCTACTTTGGATTTAACAGACTGGGCATATAGCTCTCTTGCATTTTTTATTACTCTTTTACAGTGGTTGCTGGCAGTCCTGAAAGCAGCTTTAGTCTCAGTGCATCTATTACGTTGGTAGCTATGGAAAAAGTGATTTCTGTGCACAATGGCAGCAGCACATTCTGGGGAGAACCATGGCTGGCTGTTAGGTTTTTGTTGGAATTTTTTAGATGGTATGAGTCAGTCTATGCCTACAATTAACCATTCGGTTAGGTATGATTCTATAGAGGACACATCCTTTTTAAACATGCAATGCAGCGGTAGATCAGATATGAATGTACGGAAGCTATCCCAGCCAGCCATAGAGTACCGGTATACAGTACGGTGGAGGGGTACGTCTGGGGACTTATTACATTTCATTTTTATCTTAACTTATACAACGGAGTGGTCGGAGGATCCTAGAGGAGAAAGAACAGTGCATGAACATATCTCAGGGGAGGTTGAGAGAAAAAGGTCTAGAAGGCTTGAAAACTGACCGGTAGTATATGGCACTCGGGTGGGCTCGCGAACAATCTGAGTGAGGCCATAGGCAATGGCAAAGTCATGACAGAACCTCCCCTCGTCATCTGTCTTATTTGAATGGGTCAGCCATTCCACGTTATGGACATTGAAGTCACCACAAATGTGAATGTTAGCTGAGGGATGTGCAGACAGGATGTGGTCTATTTTCTCAGATATACACTTAAAGATAGTAACTCCGCTATTGTGGGGACGATAGAGGGCAAATACAAATGCAGTAGGGTAAGCTAGTGCAACCTGGAAGCACATATAAGGTAAATTAGGGTCTTCTCTGGAGATATCCCTGCCACACGGGAAGCCATCTTAAATGTAGGCACATATTCCATGCCTATGGCGATCTTGGGGGTCAGATTTCCATGTTAAGTTAGAGTATCCGTTAATTATGAATTCATCTAGGGAAGTGGTCGGCCCTATTCCTGTTTCACTTAGAAATGATATGTCCGGTTTCGTCTCCTGTAATTGGGTTTCAACCTCTGGAAGGTTGGAACGTAGACCCCTGATGTTGGAGAAGGAGACAAGGTAGTAGGGATCTATGTTGGAAGATGGGGTTCTAGGTTTATTCGAGTTTTCGTTTTTGACATATTTCATGTTGAGGATTTGGGGTTTGTGGAACAGGTCAGCATACTTGGTTTGAGCAAGAATGAGAGGGAACGACAGAGAGAAAAAGACAGGAATTGTTTTTTAGCATATGAAAAGGTAAAGCCGTAACAATTACCCACTAGTATGGCATCGAGAGGCCCAACCAGAGACTACTGCAAGGTCCAGAATGCATTCACCAAATGGCAATGCAGCAGTCCCAGTACTTTTCACCTGCTGATAGGACAGCCTCCTTAGTGGTTAATCCAAGGTTCGGGTCCCTGACTATCAGGCGGATAACGTCAGCCCAGACAAAACGTTTACCTCCAGAACCCTTACTAGTGACATGGCCACAAGGATAGACATAGAAACAGAAAAGGACAGACAGAGACAGAAAAATTTCCGACATCTCAGACTACTGTTCACAAAGTAGTACCGACCTGGAAGCAGCTTTTTCTTCACCCTTTGCCAGAAAAATCACTCATTTGAATGAGGACTGAGGGACAAAACAAGAAGTGAGGGTTACTGGAGCTGCTGATAACACATCCACCGCATTATCTACTCTCCATTAAAAAAAAAAAAAAAACGGAATGGGTACGAGGGACATATTAATATCTACTTAGTACAAGTCCAGTGCTAAATTATCAATTTAGGATGCTGTTTGAAGATAATCTCCCCTCCCATATTTAGGGGGGATGTTTTTGGCATTATCTATCCCGAGTTTGAATCATTCGAGCTTCACCTTAATTCAAATACAATATTTTACTTTTATCAATTGATAATTTGGAATTAGTTTACGTTTTAGTTTAGATAATAGTTCGAGGTTTTTTGTTTGGGAGGTTCCTTTTCGCGGGTGGCTTTTTTTTCGTTTTACATTTGATTTGTACAGTTATATATATATATATATATATATATATATATATATATATATATATATATATATATGCGAGATATATATATATATATATATGCGATATATATATATATATATATATATATATATATATATATATATGCGAGATATTTATATATATATATATATATATATATATGCGAGATATATATATATATATATATGCGAGATATTTATATATATATATATATATATATATATATATATATATATATATATATATATATATATATGTTAGATCAATTTACGTGATTATGGGAATAAGACTTTTTCGTTCGGAAACGGATATGTATATCATAAAGATGTTTCTTTATTCTTTAAACATTAGGTGGAATTCTGGACACGCACCAAAGAAAGTTCTAATTGTAAACTTTCACGCCGTTTTATGCGTTGAGAATGCCGACTAATGATCGGGTTTTCTCGCATCGGTGTTAATAAATATAATTAGAAAGAAACACACATAAGATACGAAGAGAGAGAGAGAGAGGGGGGTACGCGTAACCTTTCGTCTGCAGTGAGAGACGCAACGAAAGTGTTCGTTGCCCGCAGACAGATCCTAATCAATCAAGCATGACGCACACAAAATGTCACTCTAATAAATACGCTGCGACCACCCGCGGAAGGGTGCAACAAGGCGGATAAGTATTTACGGTAGAATGGGCATCAGAACACGAATCAAGCCGTAGCCGTCATAAAGAGAAGGCCGGTGTGTTAAATCCCGTTTTTATTCTGACGTCACAGAACATAGTACTAGGAGATAAACGACTCTTACGAAGGGTAGTCATTTACTGTCCCAACTCTCAAAGATGTCTTTTGGTTACATTGTTCCAAAGTGGCGATGAAATTACAAAACTGGTCCAAAAGTGATGGGATTTCCTTTTTCAAAAGATAAAGAATTTTTTATACTAGCATTTCAGGCCGGCGTTGCCCGAGTCTTTGGAGGTGTATGTTGAGCAAAAAAAGAAAAAAAAAAAAGCGGTAATTTTTTTTTAATTTGACCCCTATTATGACCCTTAACATTTATTGTTTGTGGCTTAAATCAATTCATTAAGTTAGATCCATGTCCAAAGAACCTATATGTAAAATTTCAAGTGTTTAGACCCAAAATTGTCCGAGGAGTTTGGTAGAGTTCTCAAAGGTCAAATCGTTGAACTTTGACCCCTTAACAGCCAAATTTCTGGCCGAAAACCGATAACATAGATTTTCCCAAATGTCAGTACCCTGTATATCAAATTTCGAGTCTGTAGACTTAAAATTGACAGAGTTATTGCGTAGGGAAATGTAAACACACACACACACACACACTTTTATAGATATATAGATTTGGACACGTACAGTCAAAAGAGAAAGGTTGGTGCAAGTTCAGAATTGCACTGAATGCAACAGAGTGCATATGAGTGTGTATGAAAATATCATCAGCAGCAAGGAGATGGACGTGTAAAGTGAAGGCAAGAATGGACTGGCTGTGGCCAGCGTGTGGTTGGAAGGAAGAGAAATGTAATCAGGTGAAATGGACATGCGGCAACAATAGACTTTTAAGCTGGCATCGAGAAAGAAACAGTAATAAATGAATTATGTTAAAAAAATGAGAAATGCCGACCCGGATTTTTATTTATTTACTAGCTGAAGTACCCGGCGTTAGCAGTTGTATTTGATATATTTGAATATTCCGTCCTCATACATGATTATGTGATTTCAACAAAAAAAAATAATTGTCAAAAAATTTCTGTAAGAAATTAAAAAGAAATGTTTTATTTTCGAAGCCTGTAAATAAATATTTTGGTTCTTCCTGCCGTAAAATACGCTTAAATATATTTAAAATCATGCAGATATTTGCATTTATTATTGCAAAGACATGATGACAAAAGTTTAAAAAAGAAAATTACTTACTACCATCAGCTAGAATCGAAACCAAAATATTTCGTGTTCTCTACAGATGTCGGCACTAAGTCTAAATATTAACGCACTTTTACAGAGTTAAGGCACTAAGTCTAAATATTAATACACTTTTAATTAATTTTATGTGCGCATGCGCAGAAAGAAGTATAAAACATGTCTGTATGCATTATTCATCAACCCAAACGGAGATTTTACTCGTTATAAACCATCTTTAGTGCATGATTACTATTTCCTGTCAATTTCAGTGTTATGTGACCAGTAGTTTAAGAGTTTATCGGTTAAATATTTTCACATTGACATACATCTACTGTTTTATTTATATAGATTTACAGTTTTATTTTTATAATTTAATAGCGCCACGTTACGTTACATTATAACGGCAATTAAAAGTTTAAAAAAAAAATACAGAAAAGTCTGTATGATGTATGTACCAGTCACGGAACGAAGATGAAATATTCTAAAAATCATATAATTTTGATAGAGTATTTTTTTGCTTTTTAAGAAAATTAAATTTTATAACTTGTTCAGCGAGAGAGAATCCATCTTCCATGTAGAGGGAATTCAAGGGCAGACAACTCGAGGCACTTGGAAAACACCAAATTTATCAGTGGTTACCTCCCCTTTACTAACTTCTCAAGGGCTTAATGGTTGCTAAATATATTTTATGCTGAAAATCGTAAAATTCGCTTTTCTTAAATAAAACAGAATCCTACTCAATGAGTTTTCATAATTTTTAGAATATACCATCTGCATTCTGCAATAAGTATGCATACGATAAAGTGTGCTTTAAATTTTTGTTTATCACCAAACATGCAATTCTGGACTTTAACAAAAATTATTTTGCTGAGCAAATATATTAAAGTAAAATATTTTTTATATTTTTTAAAAGTGTGAGGAAAAATCGAACGTAAACATATCAAAGGCAATAACTGAAACGTTAACGAATGACCTTCAGTCTGTGGTAGAATAGGAACGTAAACGGATGATAACTTTTGATGCTACTACGACTGCACTTCTTTCCTTTAATAATTATAAGAAATATTCTCAAACGCCGACTGCTATGAGTAATAATACGCTAACTGAGAACTCTTCGTTCAAACTCCTCGGTTTAACATTCCCAGGCAAGGTTAATCGAAATAAATACATTGAAGATATTGCCAAGGTTGCTGCAAAAAGGTGGGCTCCCTCTACCATGTTAGAAACTACTCGCACCTGACAGTATCCTATATTTCTACAAACCCATCATTCGCCCACGCATGGTGTATTGATGCTAAATTTGAGCTGGTGGATTTACCACGTGTCTCTCGCCCTTAGACAGAGTTTTAAAAAAGTTTTCAACCTCACAGGTCTTGCATTATCAACCAAACTCCCACCTCTGTCCCATTACAACAACTTTTCGCCCTTGTGCCTGTTTTACAAGTATTTTAATAGAATATGCTCTGATGAACTCATAGCACTTGTGTCCCCCTTGACATAAATAGTGCCGACTAACCTGACAAGCAGACAAATCCCACCCTCACACTGTAAAGATTCCTAGATATTGGAAGCCTTCTACTCTCATAGTTTCTGTAATCAAACAGCTAGACATTGGAATTCCCTCCCGGTCTCTTGCTTCCTTGACTGTACTAAGATGCAAAAATTTAAATGTAATGTGAACATCATGTCGTACTCAACTCCATACATAATATACCTGGAGATATGTTATGGGCACTCATTCATGAACTCTTCCGAACTGTACAAATAGACCGAGAGGTAAGACTCTAAGTATGGTCTGTTAACTTTGTAGTGCACGTAAGTCGAGGTTCCAACCATGACAATCAATCCGACAGAAACTGTTCATTTCGATGCCCTTTTTGCTATCGGATCGATGACAAATGTTCTGTGTAGCTCTAGGAGGTCCACCTTCTCAGGCCTTGCCTCCCGGCTTTTGGGAGGAGCAAGTTTATCGCATGTTGCCTAAGGCGTCCTCACCCGGGAATGCCGACGGGGCTACTCAGGCATATTTTCGCAGGACCAAAGTGCTCCTTTCCCACCTTCCGACTTTGTGTCACATCCTCTCACAGTGGGAGAGAGGTAAATATTGGTCTGTTAACTTCGTAGTACACATATTATGATTTCGATCTCGACAATGAGTCTGTCAGAAACTGGGCCATTATGACGGCCTTTTTTTGCTGTCAGACTGATGCAAAATGTTCTGTAAATACCTAGGAGGTTCACTCTCCAAGACCTTTTTTCCCGGCTTTTGGGAGAAGCAACTTTATCGCTTATTGTCTAAGGCACCTTTACCGGGAAATGCCAACATGGCTACTCAGACTTATTTTTGCAGGGATAGAGTGCTCGCCTCTTTGAGCGCTGGCCTATTTTCTCACCTTCCAACCTTGAGTCACAACCTCCTGCGATGGGAGAGTGGTGAATATTGGTTTGTGTACTTCATAGTACACCATCCTGGCGCTATGTGCTACGACTGTAGCTCTTTGTATATTCTGTTTTGTTTCAATACAATCTTTCTTTTCTAACCATATCTGCGTCTATGTTTTCTTTAGTGACCCTTCTGGGCTACAACAACTCGTCGACAAGAGATTCGAATTCACAAAAGGGGATACCCACAATAACCTTGTAAACGCGAATTTGAGAGCTTATAACGAGAAATCTAAATTTAAAAGACCCCAGTGTTCTAAAACAACTTGGCGACGAGAGATTCGAATTCATAAAGTGGATACCCACAACAACTTTGCAACAAATAACTCAAATTAAAAAAAAGACCAACTATAAATATTCATTTGGCAAAAAAGAAAAGAATAAAATTTGTATCAGTAATTACACAATCTACCGGAAAAGGAGTAATATTTTCAATGAAGAAAATACCACAAAAATCTTCCAACTAACAACAAAAAAGGAAAAGTCGTTTTGTTGGACACTGGGGAAAATATCAGAACTCCACTTGAAGATTTTTCCAATCAAAATTAAAGAAAATCAAACGGTAATCACGTTTTTCTCCAATTAGATTTTTTTTCTCTTTCAGAAAAAGAAAAGTAAATCCTTTGGTGAACTGTGATTAGTAATATTAGTTTGTTTTTGTTTTTTTCTCGGGTAAATTTCACTCTTACAAAAATGTCTACAAGATGGATGAGTTTAAAGAGATTATTTCAAAGATGTTCCAACAGCAACAAAAACTTCAAAACAATAGATGCATGGCAAGACAACTGAAGACAACTGAAGACAGACTGATTCAGCAACACCAAAAAATACAAAAGAATCATAAAATACTTCTCAAAAGCTTAGTAACCAATAAACCTAACATGGACAGTAACACAGCGTTTTCGCAAAGCATTTTATGGAGACGTTTACCTACGACCCTGATCAAGATCAAACGTTCGATGCATTCTTTAGGAGGCATGAAGTCCTTTTCAATGTCGATTGCGAATATTGGCCTGATGAGAGAAAAATTCGTCTGCTTTTACGAAAGCTATGAACTGCTTTACTGAAGAAGGTTCGTAAACTACATTTTACCTAAAAAGACTGCGGATCTAGAATTCGCAGAAACCGTTAAGTTACTATCAGAATTTTCAGTCCGAACACATCTCTGCTTCATAAAAGATGGCGATGTTTTAATTTGGCTTTGCGGGACGACGAAGATTATTTAACGTTCGAATCAGTTGTAACAAGTACTGTAGTGACATTAGTTTAACAGGATTATCGGAAGATGATTTTAAATGTCTCATTTTTGCTCATGTCGGCAAAAAAAAAAAAATGCTGAGATTAGACGGAGTATTAGCAAAAAACGAAAGCGAACTCAATCACACTCTACAAAAATTTGCAGAGGGTTGCGTGGGAAGCGATTCTAAAAATACAGAGGAATCAGGCTAACCCCAACCAGAACAGTGACAGTCGAGAGGAAAGAAATTTCACTGACCACTGACTATCAACCCAAAGCGAAAAAGATATTCATTTATGGGGACTGAACCATGCACAAGAAATTAACTTTTCCGAACTGTATAAATAGACTTGAACTCCAATCTCTGGTCCCCCCTCGCCAATCTTTCACGAAAAACACCCGTCTAGCTGAATCCACTGTGAAAAATTTCCCCCACTCTTTATCTGTGCCTAAATCAAAACGTGGATTCTATGAACAAAGCTTCTTTCTTAGGACTGCACGCCTGTGGAACTCTGTTCCGTCTGTCTGCTTCCCTCCTGACTACAACTTGGATGTGTTCAAGTCCAACGTTAACAAATTCCTAATGAACCGCCCCCTTAAGTAAAAACTTCATCAAATCTCCACACTAACGTAATGTACTTGCAATAACCCTTATCCCTGAGTGGCTTCCGGGCCTTGGTAAGTGGTGACCACTGTGTAAAAAAAAAAGGCTGAGAAGTACAACTCTCGAGGCAGTGTGTTACTCTTTATATATTCTGCATTATTTCAATACAGTTTACTTTTTTCTAACGAAATCCCTGTTCATGTTTTCCTTAATTATCCTTTCGGGTGACAACAACATATATAGAGTTGCCCCTTACGTCCGATTGGCAAAAAAGTATATCTAACCAAAACTAGAAGTAATTTCATGGCCTTAATGTCATAACATTTTCAAAATAAAGAATCAATGTATATACAATTGTAAGCGCTGCAAATAAGAAAAATTAAGATGGCTTAAATTAGATTTCAAAATGTATCCTTTTTCGAATTTTTAAATAAGATTCTTAACAATCCTTTGTCTCGATCACAAAAAATATTTTGAATTATTTTTCTTTTAACTGTTTATTTTCGTATTATTTTTATATTTAACTTTTTTCGTATTATTTTTATATTTTAACAATATAGTTTTTGTTTATTTTATTTTATTTTTTTACACAGGCATTACCATATTATCAAGGCCAAGAGGCCACTCGAGGATAAGTGTTAAAGAGTGTACAGTAGAAATTGGACAATATAGTAATCAATTCGGTAAATTTGTAAACTTATATGGAACGGCTCATCAAGAACTTGTTTACGTTAGACTTGAAGGCAACCATATTGTAGTCAGCCGGAAAGCAAGAAAACGGAAGACACAGGCGTGCAGTTCTAAGAAAGAAGCTTTGTTCATGGAATCTACGTTTAGGTTTAGGCACAGATAAAGAGTGAAGGGGAATTATTGATAGTGTTTTCAGCTAGATGAGTGTTTCTTGTGAAAGTTTGGCGAGGGGGGGACCATAGACTGAAGCTCACTCGAACACTTTCCATGAAAATAACGATACATCAGAGACAAACTCGCAACATCTCTTCTGTGAGATAGAGATTGCAGGGAAGAGAAAAGGACATCTCCAACAAGGCTGCGAAGTCTATTTTGAACTCTATCAAGGCAGGGCAAGTCCTTTCTAGCAGCTTCTGCCCATATGTGGCAACAGTATTCCATCCTTGGACGTACCTGGCTCTTATATAGATAGAGAATTGCATCAGCAGTGAGATATCTACTGGATCGATAGAAAGATCCCACCATTTTTCCAGCGGCCTTGGCAACAGATTTGATGTACGTGTTCCATTTCATATCAGGAGTAACGGTCAAGCCCAGAAGTTTGTCAAAACTTGAAGTCTCCTGAAGACGAGAGCCATTCATTTCAATTGATGCCAGATGTGGATCAGAGTGTTGATGATGTAAAAAGAGAGAAGCTTGGTTTTAGATGCATTAAAAGTAACCAACCACTCCTTTCCCCATTGTACCACGTGCTCAAGATCTGAGGAGAGATAATCGGAGAGAACTTGGTCGTTTACTGTCTTAGATGTGCTACCATAGATGGTAGTGTCATCAGCATAAATGTCTACAAATGATGTAAGGATGTGATTTGAAAGATCATTAATGTAGATCAGGAAAAGAGTTGGGCCCAGGATGGATCCCTGAGGGACACCGGCATTAATACTGTGAGCTTCTGATTTTTGCCCATCAACTACTACTCTTATGAACCTATCAGAAACAAATGATTTAATAATTGAGAAGATATTTCCAGCTATACCATAGCTAGAGATCTTGTGAAGTAAACCTTTATGCCATGCTCTATCAAAGGCCTTTGATATGTCAAGAGCAATTGCCCTAGAAAGGTTGCCTCCGTCAAGAGATTTGCTAATCCTATGAAGTATAACTGTAAGCATATCTGCTGTAGATCTAGCAGAACGGAAACCATATTGAGTGTCACTAAGAATGTTATTTTTGCTGAGATGGTTGATTACTTCTCTATTTAACACATATTCCAGCAACTTACTCATGACGCACAGGAGACTTATTGGCCTGTACTGAGAGGGGGGATGAGCGATCACCTGAATTCTTAAATACAGGGCATACTGATGAGATTTCCCAGGATGATGGGAAAGTATTCTCCGTAACACAACGTTTAAACAGTTTTGTAAGTATGGGCGCTAGTTCTGGTTGAAGTTTTTTGAGTACTATAATTGGATATTTTTTTTCGTATTGTTTTTATTTTAAAGGTATATTGTCTTTGAACTGTCTCTCGGAGAAAATTGAAAATTTTAATTTCAATTTTTTTTTTAACTGCAAATATTTTTACATCGGAATTTTTCAGTCTGTTTTCTTAATAATAAATAAAACTTTTCATTAAGTCTCTGTTACATATTTTAGCGTTATCTTTTATTTTTGGTATAGAAAGCCGTTAAACAGATATAATTGGCCTCGACAACGATATGTTTATTTGTTCATTTGTTTTTTATTAATGCATTAAATTGCGTTAAAACTTATTTTGTTGTTCGTGTAAAATGAATGTTTCAAGTTTATTATTTCTGCCCGAATTATTTTAAACGTATAATTCTTTTAAAAAAAAATTAATGTTTATCCTCGTTCAAAGGTTGTATTTATGTAAAAAACACAAACATATTCCCATAAAAAATGTCTATGCTATCATATGTAAACTAAACTTTATTTAAGACTAGCTGGATCCGTTAACTGGCGTTGTCCGGTAGAAGCCCTCCTCTCCTCGCAAAAAGTAAACTACGGTTGTTGATGACAAGGCTAGGCAAATAAAGGAATGCGTAAATCCATGTGGAATAATAAAATTAGGAACAATGGTCCCGTAGAATAAGAATAAAAAGTATAAACAGATTTTATTTTAGAATTTAGGGAAACAGTTTAGATTAATAGAAACTTCTCATGTTAAGAACGGCTTTCGCAATAGACACCACCAACCTCCCCTCAGAATAGACACCTTCAACATTCCCATGTAAAGAAGCACTCCTTTTTAGTTATGGGTGGTAGATAAATAAATTCCCTAAATTTAACCGTGAAAATCGTAAGCAGCATACCCACCCGCAATTGATATGGTTGGTGACAGTGTCGATAGGAAATTTTTGTATCTTGTGCGCGAATATAACGGTAATGAATTACAGTGCAGAATACATGTGTTTATATGTCTAAAAGCACTTGTCCGCGCAAAATTTGAATGAGATTTTCATAATCAGGATAGACGAAAATCTATAAAATTAGTCATTGTAACGCAAAATATGGAGGTGGACATAATGTAAAAATTTACACCCACTCTGCAAAAATGTCAACGTGTAACCGTCAACCGTACTAGTAAATGGAAAAAGGCAAAATTCGTAATTGTAACAAAAAATGTGGCGGTGGACGTAATGTTTTACTACAAAAAAAATTGTTAACGTGTGCACGTGAAAAGAAATGTGACCGTCAACCTTACTAGTAAATGACAAAAGCAAAAAAGCAAAAATAAGCGAAGGTGCAGATGTCTTGGTTGATTGTGCATCTTTGCCACCTCGCTATTTTTAAATAGTTTAATCGGGTTAAATTCAAGCCTCACGATCTCTTTTTTTTTATTAAATTTTTATTAAATTTCAACTAAGTGAAAGCACAGAATATCAAACACTCTCTTCTCCCTATGTTATGAATATCTTTCTAAATAAAAACGTTATTATATCAGCACGGTATAAAAAGAGCACAAGTACCCACGTTTATTTTTCAAGGCAGGTCCTTATCTGAGGTGGTGGGATCGATACTGCCGTATCGGTAGTCCAAACATATTTACATTTCTAAACCACAGTGCTTGTGCGCTGTTGCCACCACGCTATCTTTCGATATGTTATTCTGGTTAAATGCAAGCTTTACGATATTGTTTAACGAAATAGTTAGGTGGAAGCACAGAATAGATACCAAAAACTTTCTTTCCTGATGCTAAGAATGTCTTTCAAAATAATAACGTTATCATTTCTGCACCGTGGCATGTTTTTTGTGGAAAACGGTGTGTGTGTATATATAAAGTATTTGTACTTTTGTATGGTAGTTCCATGAAATAAGGCTATCAGCTGTGTGTTTATGAGCGGGTAATAACTTTATTTTCTTATTAGAGCTCACTAGTGCGTCCTGATAGCGTAGGTAATCAATGTAAGAAAATCCGACCGTCAATATGAAAGTTTTTACCTGTACATATCAGTTGCGTTATATGAGGTTAGCAATATGTAAGTGTCGGTTTCTGAGTGGTTGCTATTCTTTAAATGTTGTTTTTAGCGGTAGTGTCTCCTACAGAGAGCGCAGTCATGTTTGTAAGTGATTAGAAGTGTTCGTTTATGTAGGAATTTGTTTCATTCTGGAATCTGAGAATGTCCGGTTTCAGCCAATTGTAAATGCCGGAACTTTGTCGGGGATAAATTATTAATTTTGATTCGGAAATCGGAAAGAATGTTATGTTTATGTATGTCATCATCCAGTTACGGAGGGTGTAATATAACTGTGGTAGAAAATAGAAAAATCGTACCCGGTTACAACTGGTAGCAGTGGTAGGACTAAATATATAGAGAAAAAAGTATGGGCTCCTTTCTCTTATAACGTTGCGATTGTGATGGTTGTTCTCCTCGGATAAAATGTGGTATTTTAATAGTTTAGACATAAAAATTTGTATATGGCATCTGTAGTATGTGGCATCTGCAAACCTACGGTAATTGTGTCCAGAGAGAAATTTCTGCAATCCAAAAATTATATACAGGATGATATAATTACGAACAAATTAATTAAAAACAAAATTTCAAACATTCAAGTAATTTATTTGTTTGATTTAAAAAGAAATACTTCTACACTAGTAATTTTATTGTTTGTATTTAATTATTTTTTAATTTAATTTTATTCATTTTTTGTAATTTATCGTTTGTTTCAATTTAAATTGATCGTTTGTTTTCATTTTAAAAATATTCATCGTTTGTTTTTCATTTCTTTGTTTATTTAATTATTGTTTGTTTGTTTGTTCACTAAATTAATAATTCGGTGTTTACAGTATCTGATTATATTCTTCTTCAAGCAAACATAATTCTTTTTTATTATTTTTATTGAATAAAGTTGAGTTTCAGTGTTCCGTTTCTTCTCTTTTAAATGCAATTTTAGTTTTCTAATGCCGTTTTAAGCTCTTATTCATTATCGACAACCTGACTGTTCAACAGATCTTGTTTGCTAATACCACGTGCATGACGTCATTTAAACAGTGAACAGGCTTTAGTTACTTTACGATAACCATGGTTAAGCACACTACCTTTTTAAGTTCCTTGGCCTGGGGTCACGTGTTCACATATAAGAACAAATACTTGTGTTCATGGCTCAAAAATAAGGAGACAGAAAAGAGAAGGAAAAGAGAGGTTAGAGAAAGGGTGAATAAGAGGGGAAGAGAGAGAAGGAAAGAGAGAGAGAGAGAGAAGGTCAACAACAGAATTGGCATTAACGGATACAGGAAATAATGAATGAAAGGTTAATAGATACATTTATATACTAGCTGTACCGATTTAGCGTTGCCCGGGAATGTGTTTATTTCATTTTAGGTTGGTAGAGTTCAAAACAAACTTCGTAATCTAGTAAGTGGTGCCCTTCTCTTTTCCCTGCAATCTTTTTCCGATGGAAAAGACGTTGCGAGCCGATTCCTGCTCTATCGCTATTTTCATGTCAAGTGCTCGACTGAGTTCTAATCTATGGCCCTCCCTCTCCAATCTTTCACAAAAATCACTCGTCTAGCCCAAAACACTATAAATAAATTCCCCCACTCTCTATCGGTGTCTAAACCTAAACATAGACTCCATGAACAAAGTTTCTTTCCTAGAAAGTCTGCTTTCCAGCTGAATACAATATCGATGTCTTCAAGCCCAACATAAACAAGTTCTTATTGAATTGTCCTTGTAAATAATCTAATTATACCAAATTCCCACCACAAAATACAACTGCCCTAATGACTACAATATACATATTACCCTTTATCCTCGAATAGCCTCCGGACTTTTATGTGTGGTAACCCTTTGTAAAAAAAACAAAACAAAAAAAAACGCAGTTGCGGCAGCGACAGCTCAGAGTTTAGCATTTTGAGTCTGTGTTTGACTTCTAAACTCTGCGCTGATTGGTGCACGTCTTTAAATTTCTTTCTGGCTTGCCCAATCAGAGATCATCTCTCAGGCGAGCTGAATACGTGATATAAGTTAATAAAATGCTCAACTACATTTCGGACTAGGAGACGAACGATAATTGAACCCATTTCATGACACTTTTTCCAACACCAATTTTATTTCTTGCGGTACAACCAACCCTTTCCTCCGGGCCGCGTAACTCTGGAGTTTGACAAAAAGCACCATGCACTTAACATGACTATTATATTCGCATACATGTAGATTTACTATAACACATGCATGCACATATGTAACAGAGCGTGGATGCGCGTATGGCAGCTATATGCAAATGACCGTGTTCAAGGTGACATCAGGGCAAGGAAGAAGGAAAAACATTATAAAATGAATGTATGCACAGATTGATGATAACGTTAGAGAGAGGGCAGAGATAAACGTGTTACACATATGAGCCGAGAACGACAGGTTTGAACAAAATATGAGGCATTATTCTGGAAAGTACCTGGAAATAAATGTCTGTTGTTTCAATGGAAAAAAATGAGTCGAGTTAGTACTTGTGTTGGTTTCCTTGTGACTGTCTGCATACAACGTGTGTGTCCCAGATGTGGACATGTAACGATTACGTTCCATATACATGGCCCTGACTGCAACATAAGCGTACGGTATACATTCTTCAGAAATGAACAGCATTTTCATTCTTGCTAACCCGACATTCATTTAACGCCTCATATATATATATATATATATATATATATATATATATATATATATATATATATATATATATATATATATATAAAATAAAAAAGTGTTTTTATCCAATACGTCTGACGAAAGGCTGTTCTTCTGAAAATTTTCAAACGATATAACGTTTTAATTTGTCCGAATAGTCTTGGAACAATTGTAACTAACGATGAAATACACTATTTGTTGCTATCAATCTATTTCTTGATGTCTTGATTTTGTTAAAACAATATATGAGTACTCAATTATGAAATATGATAATTTTGTAGCTTACAGTTTAAGTTTACAGTTTAAGTTTACAGTTTAAGTTTACAGTTTAAGTCAACCTATTTTGACTTAAAACTAATTGGTATATAAACGATTACCGAATTTTCGATTATATAAACCCAGTAAAATTCGGAATGCTCTCTCTCTCTCTCTCTCTCTCTCTCTCTCTATATATATATATATATATATATATATATATATATATATATATGTATATATATATATATATATATATTTCATGGAGGTCACCACTTATCAAGGCCCGAAGGCCACTCAGGGATAAAGGTTATTGCGTGTACAGTAATCAATAATAAATATATATATATATATATATATTTGTCTTTACATCAGCAGTAGTTTGTTGCTACACAGTCATGAGCATGTTTCGGTCTACTAGTATTTACTAACTAGAGGCCTCATCAGGCAACAACCCTTATTTAGGTCTCTAGTTAGTAAATACTAGTAGACCGAGAGAGACAGACCGAGAGAGAGAGAGAGAGAGAGAGAGAGAGAGAGAGAGAGAGAGAGAAAAGAAATTAAAACTGTATGCTGAACTCTACAATCAAATTTATTGTTCGACTGAATACTAAAAACAAAAAACAATTTACAAAGTCCTTATTCCGCGGAGTTTCAAATAATGCTTCTCTTGTTTTCTTCTCATCAGAGGACAGGAAGAAATCAGCAAATTATATTGATAGCAATGCTAGAATTTGTTGGTTACAGTATTAAATGAAACTGCAAAAATGTACACGTCCTTAACAAAAACAATGAAAAAAAAACTACTCTCTATTATTTGTGTATTGAACTTTTTTATTTGGTTGAGATCAAAATATCTATAAGTAAATACTTAGCATTTATATTAGATCGAAGCTACCATTGCTTATATCAAGTAAACACTGCATCTCCTTTGATTTCACTATATATATATATATATATATATATATATATATATATATATATATATATATATATATATATATATATATATATATATAAAATAAAATACCGTCACTGGATTATTTATCTTCCACCAGACTATCCATTCACGTGTAATCACCTTTTTCTTCACCATATTCCCTCTGCTTCACTTTTTTTTATCAAGTAAGATCTTTGACTTACTTGTTGTTTCATCAAATACTTTGCATGCAAAATCCGATCCCGCATTTTGCTAATTCCTACCCTCTGATGAGAAGGAAAGTATTTCTTCGAAACTCTGCGGATTAAGGACTATCCACTTATCAAATGTTTCCTTTTCAGATTAAATATGTTTTTAACTCTTTTTCAAAGTGTTTTTTAACATGTTTTATTAACTGTTTGCTCGTATATATATATATTTTATTAACTGTTTGCTCGTATATATATATATATATATATATATATATATATATATGGGTTTGTATTACTGTACACATAGATTCGAAAAAGTTGTAAAAAAAAAACAAATATATAACAAATAAATATTATCAAAGGCAAGATAAGTTACTTTTCTACCAAACTGGATACATTTTTTTTGTTTTTATTCAATGGAACATGTTTATTCAGCTCGAAAAACATGCAGTGTTTACCGATGTATTGGAAAATTCAAAATGGCGCCCGGCACTCTCTTTAAGATGGTAAGTTTGGGAAAAGGTGTTATAAATAATAAACTAGATAAAATACTATTTACAAAACACCGAATATGTCAACTTATGTCACGGTAACATATAATGAGCGAATTTCTAACAGTATTTTGTCTAGTTTATTATTTATAACACCTTTTCCTAAACTTACCGTGTTAAAGAGAGTGTCGGGCGCCATTTTGAATTTTCTAATACATCGGTAAACACTGTATGCTTTTCGAGCTGAATAAACATGTTACATTGAATAAAAACACGAAAAATATATCCAGTTAGGTAGAAAAGTAACTTATCTTGCCTTTGATAACATTTATTTGTTATATATTTGTTTTTTTTTTGACAACTTTTTCGAATCTATGTGTACAGTAATACAAACCCATATATATATATATATATATATATATATATATATATATATATATATATATATATATATATCTTCTATACATCTACAATATATAAAAGTCACTTCACTGTGTGTGTGAGTTCCTTCCTCATAGGCTCCGAAACGGCTGAGCCTTTCTTTTGAAATTAACACAAAGCTAATTCATATGTCTATTTTCCTTACAAATAAATGTTTTAAAAAAAAACTGATTTAAATATAAATATACAATATATAACTATAATCACATTCATAACCATATTTACTGTTTTTAGTAGCGGATTATGACGATTTATTTTTTTCAGGCCTTACTTAAAAATATTTTCTCTTCAAGAAGGGGGGGAGGTAGAAACGTGGTTTTAGCAGTGCTTTTAGAAGGACCTCCTTAATTTTAATTAGTGCTTGCCGTAGTGCTCTGGAGGCTTCCTGTGTTTTCACTCATCACTTAACAAATATTTTCTGAAGACAATAAAAGACAATATAATCTCAAAATCACTTTTTATTTGGACATTTTTCATCTTACCCTTTGAAAGCCAACAGGTAGACCAGTATAATAATAAATACGAAATCTTCATTAATCAAAATATCATATTTAAATTTATTTTACGACCGAGCAATGCCGAACGGCCTGCTAGCATATATATATATATATATATATATATATATATATATATATATATATATATATATATATATATATATATATATTGTTGGTTGTCGTCCGGACAAGATAAGTAAAACTGGTGTCTTTTCCGCATCCTTTTCATCCGCTCCATCAGGTGCCCGTCTTCACTGATTGTTATGAAACACTTTCGTTCATTGTCATACGCAACGTTGATTTCCCTCAGACATTTCATGCACGTCTGAACAACAAGACTAATCAAACGAAACATCGGTAAATATTCTGCTTTACAAAACGTAAATAAACACAAACAAAAACAATGTGGGATTTTTTTTCGGATTTTTAAACTGATTTTTTTTTTTTTTTTTGTAACATTTCGATTAAATTCTTACGCAGAATACGGATTGTCATGAAATAACAACGTTATTATTTGAAAATACATTTTTAACATGGGGAGGAAGATTTAAGAAAAAAAAAAAGAATTCTCTTTTTCCACTTGAAGTTGGTGGGAGGAGGGTAAGTTGATCTCGTTCCGTTAGTCATAACTATATAAATTCCCGAGTTTGGTATGAAGATTCTGAGTTCAAAAATATGTACCTGAAGAAGGTGGGACGTTGACTTAAACGGTGTTGAGAATGACAGCCAAGATGAGAACAGTAGTCCGAACAATCCAAATAATACGAATTATCAACCCTCATCTAAAAAATGTTGAATCGTAAAATCATTTTTTTTTTTTCGTATTATTTGGATTCTTCTAACTACTATTCTCATCTTGGGTGTCACAACGTTTCGGTCGATGTAGCCCCCAACCTTCTTCAGGTGTATTATGTCAAACTTGAAAATGTTTGTGTCAAACTCAGGAATTTTGAACAGACCCCTTTATTTAATTCACGGGGGTAGCATGCTCTTGTTCTGTCAGCCATTACTGGATAAAGGTCCTAAATAATTCGCAATTGTATTTTTTGGTCGCCCATACTGAGAATTGAACCTTCAACCTTCAATAGAATATCACTTTCAAAATTGATTTAGCAAGTACTTTAACCACTGCGCCATGGATCCTTGCAAGGAATTGTAAAAGTGATATTCTCTAAAAGTTTAAAGTTTCAATTCTCAGCCAAAAAATACAAATGCAAATTACTTAAGACCTCTATCCAGTCATGGCTGATAGAACAAGAACATGCTACCTCCGTGAATTAAGTAAAGGGTTCCATTTGAAAATCCATCCAAATTCCCGATTGACATTCTTAAGTTCGACAAAATACATCTGAAGAAGGTTGGAGGTTACACCGACCAAAACGTTGTGAAAATGACACTCGAGATGAGAACAGTAGTTTGATGAATCCAAATAATACGAATAACCAATCCTCATCTCAAAAAATTCAGAAACGTATTTTTTTTTTTTTTTTGCAATATTACTTGTTTTGTTTGGAGAAGATAACATTATTCTGTTGTTATTTTTAACTCGCTTTCACCCCTAACAAGACATATCGCCACTTGGACGTAAGAGGCTACTATTTGAGATCATGCCTAGGAAAGATTAACAAGATATTTGTTTACGTTACATTTAAACTTCTGCATATCAGTACAGTCAGAGAAGCAGGTAGCAGGAAGGGAATTCCAAAATCTAGCTGTTCGAGGGAAGAAACTATTAGAGTAAAAAGCTTTCTGGCATTTAGGGACCTCAACAGTGAAGGGGTGAGATTTTGTTGCTAAACGGGTTTGTTGGGGATATGTACATCGAGAGGGCACAGATGCAACCAGTTCGTCAGAGCACATTCCATTAAAATACTTGAAAAAAAGGCACAGGGATGCAACATTGCGGTGATGGGACAGGAGTTGGAGCTTAGTTGACAAAGTGGGACCTATCAGATTGAAGACTCTTTTTTGAATCCTATACAAGAAAGAGAGAGAGAGAGAGAGAGAGAGAGAGAGAGAGAGAGAGAGAGAGAGACTAGTGGTAGATGCACCAGCCCAGATGTGGTGACAATACTTCATGCATGGGCGAATGGTGGTCTTGTAAAGGTACAAGATACACTCAGGTGTGATTAGTTTGTCTAGCATGATAGAGGGAATCCACCTTCTTTCCTGCAGACGTAGCAATATCCTCAATCTATTTGTTCCAGTTGATATTGCCCGAGTATGTTAAGCCAAGGAGTTTGAAGGAAGAATTCTCAGGTCGGGTGTTATTTGTCATGAATATTGATTGTTTGAGAGGCTTCTTATAATTGTTAAAGGAGAGCAGATTAATCTTACTAGCATTAAATTTGTGGCCTCATTTTCTAATGATTCTGCCATTGTCTTAGATTTCTGTACATCCGTTCTTCTTCCATACTTTGTGTCTTTTTACTTGTTTAATTAGTCAAACTTAGATAAAAACACTTTGTGTGTGGCATTTTTCTAATTTAATTAATCTTAAACTTAAAATTAAACTTATATAAAAAAACACACTTTCTGTGGCAGTTTGCTAGTTTAATTAACCAAACTTCAATAAAAGACACACACTTTGTGTGGCTTTTTACTAGTTTCATTAATCAAACTTGCATAAAAACACAGTATGTCGTTTTACTAGTTTAATTACTCCATCTTAGATAAAACACACACACATTGTGTGGAATTATTCAGGCTTAATTAATTAAATTTAGATAAAATGTTATTAGAATTTTTTAGTTTCCACTTTTTTTTTGGGGGGGGGGGAGATTTCTGAATTCGACAAGATGTATCAAAGAAGGTCGGAGGTTTCATCTGACGAAACTTCGATGTTTTTTTTTTAAAGAAATCTATTTATAATGCACAAGAACTTTTCCATAAGTATTTGTGTGTAAATGAGTAAAATAAACGATTCCATATTCAGTGATGGTATCCACTGGTCAACTCACACGCCCCTCCGGCGGGAGAGTCGGGGAGAAGCAATGGCGTGGAAGCACTTGTTTCGCTTCACTTTTATTGACGTATTTTGAATGGCTGAATATGAAATTGACAAATTATGATGCACCAATGACAGTGAAACTTTGGAGCAAACAGGAAGGGAGGGGGGCAAAGAAGCGTTGCAGGTCGAATAAAGAAAGGATATATGATTAACGATATCATTAGAATATAAGACAAAATAATTTTGAGAAAAAAAGAGGAGGAAAATGAAGACAAAGAGGAAAATGGAGGAAGAAGAAGAAAAGGAAGAAGAGAAAGAAGATAAAAAGGAGAAAGAGAGGTGGAGGAGAATTAACTACTTTGATAAATTTACACACACAGAAAAACACAAATATATATATATATATATATATATATATATATATATATATATATATATATATATATATATATATATATATATATATATATCAAATAAAAATTATATAAAATAATTTCCTTGTACACATTTTTGTGAATTTTTCCATGGATTTCTGCCTTTGGATTATTATGGACCATCTTCTTCCAATTACGTGATTTCCTTAGATTTTACTTGTGCAAATGGAAATTCAATTAACTTTCTTGAAGTTATACATTTGGATTTTACCCTCACTGGATTATTTATCTTCCACCAGACTATCCATTCATGTGTAATCACCTTTTTCTTCACCAAATTCCCTTTGCTTCACTTTTTTTGTTATCAAGTAAGATCTTGACTTACTTGTTGTTTCATCAAATACTTTTGCATGCAAAATCCGATCCCGCATTTTGATAATTTCAACCCTCTGATGAGAAGGAAAGTATTTCTTCAAAACTCTGCAGATTAAGGATTATCCATTTATCTAGTGTTTCCTTTTCAGATTAAATATGTTTTTAACTCTTTTTCAAAGTGTTTTTTAACATGTTTTATTAACTATTTGCTCTTTATATATATATATATATATATATATATATATATATATATATATATATATATATATTTTGTGTACAGAAAGTTGTTAGTTGAGACAGATCATTGGTACCGTCGGTTTCAAACCCGATAATAAGGCCCGTTTAAGGTATCCTTATCAAATTCTCTTCAACCAATATTCGTCTATTATCGTCGAATATTGGTTGAAGAGAGCTTGATAAGGATACCTTAAACGGGTCTTATTATCGGGCTTGAAACCGACGGTACCAATGATCTGTCTCAACTAACAACTTTCTGTACACAAAATATAAATACGCTCTTACATTTTGGATTTTCCTTTTAATTGAGCACTCTGCTGGAATTCTTTTTCAAAAAAAAACTAATCATATATATATATATATATATATATATATATATATATATATATATATATATATATATATATGATGGTGATAGACTCTCCCGTCGATTTCGACGTATGAGGTTCGGACAACCCATATTTCTAAAACTCATTTATGCTTTTGCCTCTGATGACTTTTTAGTCCAGCAAGGGACTTGCAAACAAGGCCACAAATAGAACATGAATGTGGATTTAATGCTGCAGATATTGGTGCGGCTGGTAGTCGTTTTGCTCTTACTCTGTTTTCTTTCAGTTGCCTTAAGCATTCAGATTCAAACCTCTGGAGACCTTCAAAACACCTTGATCTCCATCCTTTTCGGTCATTCACCACATCTTCAAGACTCCTGTATGTTATGTTCACTGCAGACAAGTTACTCTTCAACTTGTCCTTGTACCTAAGCCAAGGACGTCCGACAATTTTTTTACCACCCTCAAATTTACTGTACATCACAATTTTTGGAATTCTTACCTTGGTAGCAAGGTGAACCAGGGCGGTTCTCTTGATGATGAAATTGTCAACAGGATTGCTAAGGCCACTTCTGCCTTTGGAAATCTCCGCCATCGCTTGTGGAACGAAAGGGGTATTCGATAGACACAAAAATCCTTGTCTACCGTGCTGTTGTTCTTTCCATTCTTCTTTATGGATCTGAGTCATGGACTCCATACAGACATCACATTAATCAGCTGGACGTTTTCCACAAAAGCTGTCTATGCTCCATATGTTGTCTTAGCCTCCGCGACAAGGTATCAAATGCCGAATTATTCACAAAATGCAAAATATCTGGCATTGAATTATTTCTTATTCAATCGCAATTGCGGTGGGCTGGTCATGTATTGAGGATGCCCGATGACAGAATTCCAAAAATTGCGATATATATATATATATATATATATATATATATATATATATAGAGAGAGAGAGAGAGAGAGAGATAGATAGATAGATAGATAGATAGATAGATAGATAGATAGATAGCCGCACTGTTGAGTTGTGATACAACAAAACAGTACTGTATGTGGAGACTTGGACCATGTATGCTCGTCAGGAGAAAAGACTGAACGTCTACCATCTCCGATGCTTGCGACATATTCATAGGTATCAATTGGTGAGATAGAACCACCAACAAACAGGTGCAGAGACGTGGCGGCAGCTGCTCCTTGTTCCAGACACTCAAGATCCGACGGTCGAGTTGACTTGGACACCTGCGCAGAATGCCCAATGGCCATCTCTCTAAGGATATCCTCTACAGCGAACTGGCAAATGGAACAAGAATCCACGGTCGCCCGGTGCTGCACTTTAAAGACGTGGCCAAACGGGATCTGATCGCTCTTGGCATCGATGTGAATGTGTGGGAGGAGCTAGCCGAAGATAGATCAGCATGAAGATGTGCCTTGAGTTGCTTGCATTAATCTTTCATAGATTGCTTGCCATTATATATATATATATATATATATATATATATATATATATATATATATATATATATATATATATATATATTAAGGTTTTGAATGAAGCAGATTTCATTTTTTTCCATCATATTTTCCCTTTTGGCAATGGTTTCAACCATTTGTTTGATTAAAAATTCGATAATATGCATAAATGCTTACTTTCTGAAGTGGTCTTATGATTTTGACCAGGACTGTGTGTGTGTGTGTGTGTGTATATATATATATATATATATATATACATATATATATATATATATATATATATATATATATATATTATACTGATGAGTTAAGGGCAGAATAAATTAACAAATTAACATGAAAATTACATGAATGATTCTGTGCTACAAAAACATATGCTGTCAAGAATTGGGCATCTCAACTTAAAGAAATAAAAAGTAAGATGTTCAATATCTTGAAATTTGAAATATTGACTTTGTCATTTATTTATACCTACGCTGATGTTACATTGAGCTTCATAAATTAAAGGATTGGTATAAATAAAAGGTAACATTTAGTTGAATAAATATATTTTCCCATAAACATATAATATAGATACATATACATATGCATATATATATATATATATATATATATATATATATATATATATATATATATATATATATATTATTACATTTTCACTCCAAACAAGGCACATTGCCACTTTGATGTAGAGGGCTACTATCATGGACTTAAGTTGCAGGGTACTATGTAGGGAGTTTAGCAGCAAGATGTCTTTTCCCATTACACTTGAACTTCTGCATGTCAGTTCAGTTGGGGAAGCAGGAAACCAGAAGAGAATTCCAAAGTCTTGCAGTTCTGGAGAAGAAGCTATTAGAGTAAAAAGCTTTCTTACATCTAGGAGCCTCAACTGTGTAGGGGTGGGACTATGCTGCGTGTCGGCTTTGTGGGAGGTATTTTCATCGAGGGGGTACAAGGGCTTGTAGTTCGTCAGAGCATAAACCATTAAAATACTTGTAAAACAGACAGAGGTATGCAACATTTCATCGGTGGGACAGGGGCTGAAGTTTAGATGACAGTTCGGGACCTATTAGGTTGGTGACTCTCTTTTGGACCCTGTCTAGGAGTGAGAGACTAGTAGCAGATGCACCAGCCCAAATGTGACAGCAGTACTTCATACATGGGCGAATGGTGGCTTTAGAGGTACAGGATACTTTCAGGCGTAAGTAACTTTCTAGCACGATAGAGAGAGCCCACCTTCTTTGCAGCAGCCTTAGCAATGATCTCGATGTATCTATTCCAACTCATGTTTCCGGAGAACCTTAAGCCAAGAAGCTTGAACAAAGTGCTTTCAGGTAAAGTATCTTTAGCCATAGCTAATGGTGGTTAGTAAGGTTTCATGTAATTTTGAATGGAAACGAGCTTTGTCTTGGCAGCGTTTAACATTACCATCCATTTATGACCCCATTCCACTACAGACTGAAGATTTTCCTCTAGGGTTTCGGCCATTATCTTAGATATGTGTTCATTAGTTTTCCCCACATGCCTGTTATAGAGTGTGGTGTCGTCAGCAAATATACCCATCTCAGAGACAATTTTATCAGGTAAGTCATTTATGAATACCAGAAATAATAAAGATTCAAGGATGGATCCCTGAGGTACACCCGCATTTATATAAATTTTTTTGGATGTACACCCTCGAGGACAAGCTGGATTCGTCTCTCATTTAAGAAGGATCTAATCATGCTAAGCATTCGTTTAGTAATACCATAGGATTTTATTTTTATGAGAAGACCATAGTGCCATATCCTGTCAAAAAACCTCCTCCCTTCCCTGCCTTATCTAGTGCTTGGTATAAACGGTCAGAGATTACAGTTAGAATATCTGCAGTAGAATGGGCATGCCTAAATCCATATTGGTGGTCCGACAGAAGTTTAGCAGCTGTAAGGTGTTGGACTAGAGATGGATTAATTAAGGACTCAAATATTTTGGCGAAAAGAATGGAGGAGGCTAATTGGGCGATAATTTTATGGGTCAGTTCTTTCACCAGAGTTTTTGTAAACTGGTACCACAGAAGCAGTTTTCCAGCAGCCAGGAAAGCAAGATTTGTTATGGCATTTGTTAAAGAGTTTATAGAGAACAGGAGCGACCTCAGTGGAGCATTTTTTTAATGGCACAGCTGAGATGAGGTTAGGTCCACATGCTTTTGAGGTGTCAAGGTTTTTTATAATATGATGTACTTGGGAGGGCATGATCTTTAGATCATCTAGCGTGGTTTCTGTCCGCACAGGAACATCAGAGAGGGAATGGCTTGCTGGGTTCAAGGTAGAGTTTGAGGAAAACTGACGGACAAGCATGTTAGCTTTCTCAGTTGCTGTGCAA
Source organism: Euprymna scolopes (assembly GCF_053919585.1). Lineage (NCBI taxonomy): Eukaryota > Metazoa > Mollusca > Cephalopoda > Sepiida > Sepiolidae > Euprymna > Euprymna scolopes. Next base: position 2,477,653 of record NC_136493.1, read on the forward strand.
ACAACTCATGATTGTTTAATAGTAGGAGCATTGTCGATTGTCCATTATTTACTACACTGTTGTAGATTTTCCAGATATTTTCCCATGGGGTGTCTCTGATGTGATCTCTAATGGCATCCCAGTCAGCCTTATTGTAGTATGTTGTCGTTTTGAGCAATGGCTCTTATATATATATATATATATATATATATATATATATATATATATATATATATATGGCGATTAAGCTACACTGAATATTCCACGTTTCATCCACTCTAGGATTCTTCAGGCTTAAGAAGCCTGAAGAATCCTAGAGTGGATGAAACGCGGAATATTCAGTGTAACTTAATCGCCATATATATTTTATAAATTACTAACTAGCTCTACCTACGTAATGAGCACTTGTCAATTTAACTTACATTAAGTAATATTGCGTATAATAATTATTTCTTTTTAAATAAAGAGTAGACAATGCATTGTGGATGCATTATCGACAGCTCTTATAACTCTTGCTTCTCCTTATTTGTCCCTCAGTCCTTACTTAGAATGAGTAATTTTTCTGACAAAGGGAGAAGAAAAAGCTGTGTTCTAGGTCGGCAGTATTTTTTCATGAACAGTCGCCTGAGATGTCAAAAATTTTAAGTTTCTATGTTTATCCTTGTAGCCATGTCATTAATAAGGGTACTGGAGATAAACGTTTTAACTGGGCTACCCGGCGTTGCTCGGGACCGTATAAACAATGAAAAAACAAAAGCAGATATTGAACATATGTTTTATTCTTAGGGGAGAGGAATCTTTCATCTCTATGTATTATTTGTTTTATCTACCCTAGGACTGGTATTGTTCATGTTTTATCCCTAGCATAGGTAATTTACAGAATGTATATGAAATTGTTTTACCTTAGGGAGAAGAGAACAGGTAATATACAACATAATGTGTCTATATTACATCCCTGGCAACGCCTAGAAACCAGCTAGAACGTGTATTTCAGTCAATCTTTATTACATCCTGGGCTATGCCGGGAAACCAGCTAATCTCTATTTAGTGACTTGACCACCAAAACACCTCCCTAAGTGTGTCCTTTCTTTTGAACTTATTAGATATAGGTATCTAGATGGCTGATATCTTGGATTAACCACTAAGGAAGTCGTCCTATCAGCAGGTGCAAAGTACTGGGGCTGCCGTATTGCCATTTGGTGAATGAATTCTGAACTATACAGTAGCTTCTGGTGGGGCTTTTTGATGCCATATTAGTGGGTAATTGTTATGACTTTATTTTATCATGTGCTACAAAAAAAAATATTTCTTCGTTTCTTTTTCTCCCTTACTTTCCTTCTCTGCCTTTCTCTAACCAAGTCAGTCGACCTGTTCCACAAATCCAAAAACTCCATCATGAAAAGTTTCTAGGAAAAATACATGTTTAAACCCAGATTTCCAACTTTCAACGTAGACACCCCTATCATGTCTCTTTCCCCAACATCAGGGATCTACCTTCCAACATTATAGACATTGGAACCCAATTACAGGAGACTAAACCAAACCTATTATTCCTAAGTGAAACTGGTATTGGACAGACTATTTCTGTAGATGAGTTTGTAATTAAAGGATACTCTAACAACATCAAAATCTGACCCCCAAGATCGCCATGGGAAATGAATATGTGCCTACATTAGACATGGCTTTTCATGTAGTAAGGATATTTCCGGATAAAACTTTAAATTTTCCTATTTGTGCTTCCCGGATGCACTTGCTCATACCAATGTGATTATATTTGTCCTCTATCGCCCCCACAACAATGGAGTTACTATCTTTAAGAGCATATCTGAGAAAATTGACAACATCCTATATGCTCATTCTTTGGCTAACATTCACGTCTGTGAGGACTTCAATGTTCACAATGTGGAATGATTAACCCACTCAAACAAGACTGATGATAAGGGGAAGTTCTGTCACGATTTCTCTATTGCTTATGACCTAACTCAGATTGTTCACGAACCCACCCCAATGATGGTCAGTATGCAAGTCTCCTAGACCTTTTTCTCACAACTTTCCCTGAGCTATGTTCATTTTCCGTTCTGTCTCCACTGAGTTATCCAACCACTCGGTTGTATCAATTAAAATAAAACCGAAATGTAATAAGTCCTCAGATGTACCTCTCCATCGTAGAGTATATGGATACTCTATAGCTGACTGGGATAGCTTCCGTACATTTATATCAGATCTATCTCGGCATTCCATGATTAAAAAGAATGTGTCCTCTGTAGTATCAGATCTGACGGAATGATTAATTGTAGGTATAGACAACTTCATACCCTTCCAAAAATTCCAGTAAAAACCTAATAGCCAGCCGTGGTTCTCTCCAGAATGTGATGCTGCTATTATGCACAGAAATCACTTTTTCCATCCAATATAATAGACTAACCTGGGTGCCCGGTGTTTCCCGGGTGTTTGAGGGGGGTGTTGAACAACAACAACAACAACAACAAAAAACATGGTAGTTGGCAGGCTCGAACCTGTACCGTGAAGGAGGAAAAGAACTTAAAAAAAAACATGTGACATCTTTGCCTTTGCATCCATCGCCAAACCAGAAGTGGCGAAGGTTTAAATTTAGGCTAGTCAATCGAAAAGAGGGGATGGCTTTTGAAAATATCGGCGAAAAAAAAATGAGCCCTTCCTGAGAAAAGTGCCCAGTTGAGAGTGAAGCAATTAATGTTTTAGACAATTTTTCAATATTTGTCGTCTAAAGGTATTCATCTCGGGAAAATCTGTCGCTTCTGTCGAAAGTTTTAGGTAGACATACATACATACATACATACATACATACATACATACATACATGCATGCATACATACATTTAAACAGAAAGGTGAGATTTATATTACAGATGTACTGAGACTGCCAGCAACTACTGTAAAAGAGTAATAAAGAACACAAGAAAGTTTTATGCTTGGTTGTCACAAGTTTTGGCAAATAACAAACAGGGTCTTGAACAGAAGCATGTGCTCTATCCCAACCATCATCAATGGCCTGAAGTAATCTTGTCAGCATCAGACAAAGCCAAGAATTTTGCAGCTAATTCTACCCTATCTGTATTTCCTCCTGTATCTGAAAACACGCTATGCAACATACAAATATCTGTGCATGATGTTTCCAAGCTAATCAAAAACCTTGATTCCAGTAAAGCAACTGTCCCTGATGGCATTCCAATTATAGTGAAGAACTAGCTCTTGTTTGAACATGTTTTCCTCACATATACACACCCAAATGTACACACGCACATATGCACACGCACGCACATTCACGTGCATACACACACACGCTAACGTACACACATGTACGCACACATACGCGCACATGTACGCACACATGGGAAACGTCACTTCCCCTGAAAAGAATTCTAGACATGCACAGTCAGAACACTCACCCCGATATAAAAGTCAACAACACCATTCAACTTCCCTTTTTCTCCTTTTTTTGCCTGGGTCCGTCAACCAGACAAGTTCGCATCCACAGCTCTTGGCTTGAAGACATTTCCACGTAGACGAGTACCACCATGAACGCACGGCTTTGCTGAGGCCAACACTCTCTCTCTCTCTCTCTCTCTTTCCCTTTCTACATGCGGGACTGCCATTTCTCGTCCTCTACTTCATTCCTTTCTTTTCCACGCGTGTAGTCGTCAACAACTGAATGAACACTTGTTCCATCTTGTTTGACCCTTTATTTTCGATAGAATATAAACGACATATTTATTTTTTTCCAGCAATTGAGTTTTGTTTCCTTCTTTCCATTCATTACATTATTTTCTTTAGTAGCGAGTTAGGATATTTATATCCTGGTCCGCAACACTCCCATACTTACAAAGCTGTTTAAGCCTTGTCTTAAGAAGAATCGCTTCCCAACACTCTAGAAAACCTCATCAGCATGCCCCTATCAGTCCAGATCAATAAGTCTCCTGTGCGTCATGAATAAGTTGCTAAAATCTATGTTAAATAGAGAAGTAGTGAAACACCTCAGCAAAAATAATCTTTTTAGTGACATGAAATCTGGTTTCCAGTTTGCTAGATATACAGCAGACGTGCTTACAGTTATATCTCATAGGATTAGCGAATCTCTTGATGGAGGCTTTCTTTTCTAGGGCAATTGCTTTTGACATATCCAAGGCGTTTGATAGGGTATGATATAAAGGTCTCCTCCACAAAATCTCCAGCTATGGTATAGCTGGAAATATCTTTTAAATTATTAAATCATATCTTTCTTAAAGGTTCATAAGAGTAGTGGTTGACTAAAGTATGGCCTTTTTCAAGTCCAACATAAACAAATTCTTGATGAGCCGCCTTCTCAAGTAATTCAATTTACCAAATTTCCGCAACTAATGATCACTACGATATTGCCCTGTTGACTACTGTACACTCATTAACCTTTATCCTGAAGTGGCCTTGGTAAGAGGTTACTCCTTTGTAATATATATATATATATATATATATATATATATATATATATATATATATATATATATACATTTTAACATGGTGAAAGAAATAAAGGGTAAGATGAACATCATCTTGGAATTTGGAATAAAGACTTTTCTCATTTATCTGTATGATGGAAGCTTGGTTGATAGTGGGAGACTTTTTTAAAGTCTGTCTACAAGTGAGAGACTACTAGTAGATGCACCAACCCAGATGTGGCAACAATACTCCTTGCATGGGCACCTTGTGACTTTGTAAAGACATAGGATGCTCTCTGGTAATTTTCTAACATGGTAGAGGGAGCCCACTTTGTTTGCTGCAGCCGTGGCAATGTCCTCAATGTATTTGTTCCAATTTATGTTATCTTTGAATGTTAAGCTAAGGGTGAGATCTCAGGTAGGACGTCGTTTGCCAAGGCAATCGTTTATTGAGAAGATTTTTGCAATTGTTAAAGGAAAGTAGCTTAGTCTTAGTAGCATTAACTGTTATTATCCACTAACGGCCCATATTCGACTACAGACTATGTCTATTATAGAATGTGGTGTCGTCAGAAAATGTAGCCATACTTATAAAACAAACACAGGGATGTAATTTGGCAGGGATGTGACAAAAGGTTTAACAGTATTAACTCAACCGGGAAGACGTGATCTGAAACAATAATCAAGAATGATGGGGCGATTTACTGCCCCTTGATCCCCATCAAAAATGCCAATGTCGAGGAGGAAAACGAATAAATACCCATTAGATAGGGAAAAAACCTGAAGACGTTTGCAAGTAGGTTTTCGTGGTTTTCTTTAGCCTTGCCCTTTACGCAAATGAGATCCTTAACCGAGAATAGCAATAAACAGCTTATAACAATAAACGCATTTTAATAACATCTATATAAAGCGAAAAGGTTAATCATTCCCCAAAAATAAAATCGAAAGAAATGGATTATTTTCTCCATTGATATTAAGACACACAACGATGACGACGACACCAGAGAAGCAAAGTAAACACATTATTTATAATCACAGTTTCGTAGAAAAAAAAAAAAAAAGATGTTGCTTAAATATAGTGAAGTCGTTTCAGAAGCACTCCCACCTCTCCTTCAGCATACAAACTCTACAATTTCATTATCTTATTCATAGGGATACCTGACGTTACCAGGGAGATGGAAATAAAATCACATATAAATGCTATAAGAAAGATATGCTTATAGAAGAAATAATTGACGGAATATTACGTTTCTGATTTTTTTTATTTGTATTATTTGATTTATTAACTGTTTTCATCTTTAGTTTTGTTTTCACAACGATTTGATCGATGTAACCTCCAACCTTCTTCAGGTGTATTTTGTCAAAGTCGGGAATCTTTCTGTTGTACTCGGGAATTGGCACATAATTACGAACAGACCCCTTTATTTAATCCAGAGGGTTGGTTATATCAGCCATGACCAGGTAGAAGTATAAGTAATTTTTTTTTTTTTTACATGGAGGTCACCACTTATTAAGGCCCAGAAGCCACTCGGGGGGGGGGTAAGGGTTATTGCGTGTACAGTAACCAATGGGATAGTATCGTAGTAATCGTTAGTATCGTAGATTTGATAAAGTAATTCGCAATTATATTCTTCAAATAGCCCGCATTGATGGCCGACAGAACGAGAGCATGCTACCTCCCTGAATGGAGGATTCCGCTTGAAATTTAGTGCAGATTAGTACCATTGGAGCACAAGATGGAGTAAGTGCTAGTGTTGTAATACATATATATATCTCCTCTCTCCTATCTTCTTTTCTCTTCTCTTCTTCTTTTTTTTACATAGGAGTAACCACTAATCAAGGCCCAGAGTTCACTCGAGGATAAGGGTTATTGAGTATACAGTAGTCAATAGGATAATATTATATTAATCGTTAGTAGTGGAAATTTTGTAAATTGGATTACTTAAGGGGAACGGCTCATCAAAAACTTGTTTACGTTGGACTTGGAGACTATCAGATTGTAGTCAGAAAGCAGGAAAACGGAAGACAATTCCACAGGCGTGCACTTCTAAGAAATAAGCTTTGTTCATGGAATCTACGTTTAGGTTTAGGCACAGGTAAAGAGTGGGGGGAATTATTGATAGTGTTTTCAGCTAGACGAGTGTTTCTTGTGAAAGTTTGGCGAAGGGGGGCATAGATTGAAGCTCAGTCGAGCACTTGCCATGGAAATAACGATAAAGCAGAGACAAACTCGCAACATCTCTTCTCTTGGAAAGAGGTTGCAGGGAAGAGAAAAGGACATCTCCTACGAGACTACAAAGTCTATTTTGAACGCTATCCAGGCAGGATAAGGTCTTTCTAGCAGCTCCTGCCCAGATGTAGCAACAGTACTCCATCCTTGGCTGTACCTGGCTCTTATATAGATAGAGAATTACATCAGCAGTGAGATATCTACTGGATCGATAGAAGGATCCCACCATTTTTCCAGCGGCCTTGGCGACAGATTTGATGTACGTGTTCTTCTTCTATATAATAATTTGATTGCAGAAATTCCCCTCTGGACCAAATTACAATAGGTTTGCAATGACTGATGGCACATCCAAATTTATTGCGTCTAAACTTTTACCCACCATCTTATGTAACTGATGAACACCGTTAAAGACACATTCATTAGATATAAAATCTTATCTTATTTCCTACGAGCAACATCATCACGATTGCCAAGACCTAAAGACGAAGTAGCTCATATTTCCCCCTCTTACTGAAAAGTCCTCCAAAACAGGACCGAGCACTTCTACAACCATTATAACTATATTGACGTGACACCGTTATTATCTGGGTTGCACACTCATACACTTACAACTACCAATACACTTCGCTATTCAAAAATACTGATTTCTCCCCCATAACACCCCGGCTATTTTCATTGGCTGCATTGATGCCATTCTATTATTCTGGATTATACACAAACATACAAAAAAAACGAACACCGCAACCCTAATTCATTATGGCAGTTCAATAATCGCCACACATTGTTATACATTATTTATTCCATTTAAACTCATACATGCCATCACGCATTTCTATACATTATTTATCACCGTAAAGTTACACATACCTTTTGCCATTACTTGCATTACCGTTGTTTACGTATTGTTAGATTAAAAACAATTACGCCGCGGCTTTCTATACATCATATCCAGTTTTAGCGTTCTATATTTACCTCAATTACGTTTTAACCAACTAGAAAACATTACGAAATAATTAGCAACACATACAATATACTCCACATTTCTTGTATTTTTCGTTTCCTTATATACTTTTTCTTTCATCTGGAAGGGAGGGGATAAAGTGGGTTTCATTATTTATAAATGTTCGCTCACGTGTTCCTCATTTTGTTTTTTTGCTTTTTTTTTAAATCAAAATTCCATCAAAACTTATTTGTTAAAATGAATCCATTGCTGTACAACTTGAATATGGAATTATTAGTTTTTGCATATTTAATAAAATATATTTACGTAGCATTTTAATACAAATTTTCATAATAGAAAAAATATTTTATAATTTAAAAAATATTTTTAATTATATTCTTTATGGAAGATTTTATGGAAAATTATTCGGAATGGTTAGAAAGGCGAAACTTTGTTACATAAAATTATTCGGAATGGTTAGAAAGGCAGAAGTTTGTTACATAAAATTATTTGGAATGGTTAGAAAGGCGAAACTTTGTTACATAGAATTATTTAGAATGGTTAGAAAGGCGAAATGTGTTACATAAAATTATTCGGAACGGTAAGAAAGGCGAAATTTGTTACATAAAATTATTTGGAATGATTAGAAAGGCGAAACTTTGTTACATAAAATTATTTGGAATGGTTAGAAAGGCGGAACTTTGTTACATAAAATTATTTGGAACGGTAAGAAAGGCGAAATTTGTTACATAGAATTATTTGGAATGATTAGAAAGGCGAAATTTTGTTACATAAAATTATTTGGAATGATTAGAAAGGCGGAACTTTGTTACATAAAATTATTTGGAATGGTTAGAAAGGCGGAACTTTGTTACATAAAATTATTTGGAACGGTAAGAAAGGCGAAATTTGTTACATAGAATTATTTAGAATGGTTAGAAAGGCGAAACTTTGTTACATAAAATTATTTGGAATGGTTAGAAAGGCGGAACTTTGTTGCATAAAATTATTTGGAATGTCTAGAAAGGCGAAATTTGTTACATAAAATTATTTGGAATGATTAGAAAGGCGGAACTTTGTTACATAGAATTATTTGGAACGGTAAGAAAGGCGAAATTTGTTACATAGAATTATTTGGAATGATTAGAAAGGCGAAATTTTGTTAGAATTATTTGGAATGGTTAGAAAGGCGGAACTTTGTTGCATAAAATTATTTGGAATGTTTAGAAAGGCGAAACTTTGTTACATAGAATTATTTAGAATGGTTAGAAAGGCGAAACTTTGTTGCATAAAATTATTTAGAATGGTTAGAAAGGCGAAACTTTGTTACATAAAATTATTTGGAATGGTTAGAAAGGCGGAACTTTGTTGCATAAAATTATTTGGAATGGTTAGAAAGGCGAAACTTTGTTACATAAAATTATTTAGAATGGTTAGAAAGGCGAAACTTTGTTACATAAAATTATTTGGAATGGTTAGAAAGGCGGAACTTTGTTACATAAAATTATTTGGAATGTCTAGAAAGGCGAACTTTGTTACATAGAATTATTTGGAATGATTAGAAAGGCGAAATTTTGTTACATAAAATTATTTGGAATGGTTAGAAAGGCGAAATTTGTTACATAGAATTATTTAGAATGGTTAGAAAGGCGAAACTTTGTTACATAATATTATTTGGAAGATCTTGAACGAGGTAAAAAGTAGAAAAAAGAATATAGCTGTGGCATGGATTGACTACAAGAAAACGTACAACAGGATTCCTCAAGCACGGATAATAGAATGCTTGTTGGTGTACAAAATATAAGAGATAATCAATTTGATTGAAAATGCAATGAGAACACGGAGGCTTAAACTGACAGCTGAAAGACAATACATAACCGAGATAAAAAAAAAATACAAAGAGCTATCTTCCAAATAGGTTTCCTATCGCCACTAATATGCTAATAAATACAACTACTCTTTATCTGTGCCTAAACCTAAACATAGATTCCATGAACAAAGTTTTTTTCTTAGAACTTCGCACCTGTGTAACTCTCTTCCATTTGCCTGCTTTCAGGCTGACTACAATATGGTCGTTTTCAAGTCCAATGTAAACAAGTTCTTGATGAGCCGTTCCCCTTAAGTAATCCAATTTACCAAATTTCCACGACTAACAATTACTACGTCACTGTCCAATTGAGTACTGTACACTTATTAACCCTTATCCTCAAATGGCCTCTGGGCCTTGATAAGTGGTGACTCCTTTGTAAAAAAAAAAAAAAGAATCTTCAGGTAAGATATCTGAATGGAATTAATTGTATAATGTGTGCCGCTAGTTATAAGAAGGAAAAAGCTGAAGGCAGCGGAAGGTATGGAACTACCCAACCAAGGGAAGATGAGGACACTAGGTGAACATGAAACCTACAAATATTTGGGAGTTCTGAAAACAGATACCATGAAATCAACAAAAAAATAAAAGAGAAAATTGGAAAAAAATATAAGATAAACAAGAAATTTCTAGGAACTAAATTATATGATAGGAACCTAATATGAGATATAAACACATAAGCAATATTACTAGCAAGGTACTCTGGACCGGTCATAAGCTGGATCAAAGAACTGAGGCATCTTGACTAGAAAACTCATGACCATGCACATTACACTACACCCAAAGGATGATGCTGATCGACTTTATGTAAAAAGGAAAGACGGAGGAAGAGGACTAGTTTGTTTTGAAGACAGTGTAAATGACACAAAAAAAGAATTAGAAAAATATATAATGCGGTACCCAGAAAGGATAATCACTGCAGCAAGAGATACTGAAAAAAATAAAAAATACAGAGAACTGATAGGCAATGGATAAGGCGTAAAAAAAAAAAAAATTGGGAAGAGGAACAGCTACATGGACGATTCATAAGGCTGACAAAAGATGAGACTAATGAAAACATTTGAACATGAAAACAGCAAATGCAGACTCTGTGGACAAAGGGACGAAATAATAAACCACATGATAAGTGAATGCAGCAAACTAGCTTAAAAAGAATATAAGAATAGACACAATCAAGTATGGAAGGCAGTACAATTATGACAATTATGCAAACAACTGCATTTTGAACAGCCAGACAAATGGTACAAGCTCAAACCGGCAGCAGTACTTAAAAATGGAAATCACAAATTCCTATAGAACATAGATATAAAAACAGATAATCTCATCCACGCAAGAAGATCGGATATCATAATAGTTAACAAAAAGGAAAAGTCCTGCCAGATCATAGATTCGCCATTCCAGCAGACTACAGGGTGAATATTAAAGAAACAGAGAATTGAAAAAAATACACAGAACTTGCCAGAGAACTGAAGTGGATCTGGAAGATGAAGAAAGTTAAGATAACACCAATAATAATAGGAGCACTAGGAACAATACCGAAAAACTTTGAAAAAAAGAATGGGAGAGATTGGAATCAGAGGGATGGCTGAGAAGATACAACAGATAACAATAATGAAAACTACTGAAATATTTAAGGAAAATCCTTGAATGCAGAAACTAATACACATGAGCTATAGACGCTAGCCGGACATATAGAAATTACAATAGAAGTAAAATAAAAAAATAAAAGAACATTGCATGGAATCAAGAAAACTGAAACCGTATAATTGAAAGTTAACTACTCCTCTACCCCCCCCCAAAAAAAAATTAGTGTCGGCATCAACTGCCACCATACCAAATAGTCGAGAAGGGTCAAGGAGGATGGAGAGATCGAGCAAAGAAAGCACTAACCAGACCTCCACTGGATTAGTCTCAAGAGAACTAAAATCTTTGGGAGGTTTATTAAATTCCAGCAAATGCCAACGGTCGTTCCTATTTACGTGCCTCCCAACGAGGGCAGGGTTAGACACAAGGTCGGTTTTTAATGTGGGGAAAATCCAGCTCCCCAAAAAGGGACATTCTGGATAGGAACAAAAATAAAAATTACCTCAATCTAGAAGGATTGCTCCTCCTCAGATCGAGGTCAGAAAAGGTGAAGTAGTATCAGAACAGATATTACCCTTTGCTCCGAGCCAAAAGGCCAAGGAATCGTTGTTGCTAGCCAGAAATCAATGGTAAACGGTTATTGTGATAACACAAATTCGTTTGTAAAGGTTATTGAAAAAGATAGAGAGAACTAGAAATCTGGGGAGACCTGTTGTCGACTAGACTCCAAAAAACACCACAGGTTGTTGGCAGAGAGAAATCTTTGATGCTGATCTGTGTGAAAATTCCGAGTACAAATGATAATGATTTCAAGTTAACTTCCCCCCACCTAGAAAAAAATGTGCCGTGTCGACATCAACAGGCACCACACAAATGGTCGAGGAGGGTCGAGGAGGATGGAAAAACCGAGGAAAGGAAGCACTAACCAAACCTTTAATGGATGGTTGTAAAGAGGACTAGAACGTTAGGGAGACTTATTGCTACCCAAATTTCAGTGATGACTAATGCCCATTGCTAACAAGAAATCAATGGTAAACGACTGTTGCGATAACGCAAATTTATTTGGAAAGTTATTGGAAGAGGTGGAGAGTACTGGAAATCTGGGGAGACTTGTTGTCACTCAGACTCCAGGAAAGATTGTTGTCAGTGAGCAATCTCTGATGAAGACTAGTGTGAGAACCCCAAGTGAGTAACAATAATAATAAATAATGCGCTTGTTGCATAGACACTTTATGGCATTATAGATAAACCCCCTCCGGTAAATAACCTTCCCCCCCAAAAAAAAGAAAAAAAAATGAACTTCTACTTTTTTAGGCGATTACACATTGAAAACTTGGCGGATAGAATAAAAGACAACAAAACAATTATTTCGCAATTTAGAGTTTCATTCATAAATTTAGCGTAAAATGATTTTCGATTTTCTTTATAGATTTTTAGGGCAGTTAACCCATTTTATTTATTTATTGTTGATACTAGAGATATTGTTTTGGTGGAAGTCTGCTTTTGTAGGCGATTGCTTTGCCACTTAGGATTTGTACTAAAAGAGGATACTGGTAGAAACGAGTAAATATCACCAATCGTACGAAAACGTAACGTTACTTGTATTTTGTTTAATTTTCGATTTTTGATCAATTATCGAGTGTCCAAATGACTATAAATAAACCGCCATTTTTTTTTTGTTCTAACTCAACAGACTTGACAATACTTTTGTGTCAAAGTAAATATGCGCTTTAAAATAAGTGTAAATACGCAGAAAATTAATCCAGATAAGTAGTAGTGATGTTGCCATTAGAAATATTTTTTACCCCCCCTTTTTTTTGTCTTGTTGGATATTGTATATAATGGCCTTATATTGTTTTGATGGCTGCCATCTTAAAGCTGAAATCTTCAATATAACAAAATTTTAGTAAAATTTTACTTACTTTCCACTTTAAGTCACCTTGACGACTTTCGAGGTTTTCGGGCATGCTAAAAACGAATATCGCATTTAACCTTTGCCGCAAACAAGTGGTTTTCCGGCTATTAAGTAATGTAATTCCTTATGTTATCACTGGTAGCCATTTTTGTATACACAAGCGCGCATATTATTAGCATGCGTGTGAAACATATGCGCGCTTGCGTATACAAAAATGGCCACCAGTAATAATATAAGGAATTACATTGCTTAACAGCTAGAAAACTACTTGTTTGTAGCAAATTTAAATTCGATATTCGTTTTCAACATACACGAAAAACTATTTAAGCCGTCATTTTAAAGACTAAGGTAAAAAGGAAGTAAAAATTTATCCAAACTTTTTAAGCAACAAGTTTTTAAGAATTCATTTTTTAAAAGTAAATTGAGTGATTGAAAACAAATGTCAATCTAATTAGCGGTTTTTAAATAACGTTAAAATAATTTTTTTTTAATCACAGATTTTTTTTTTCTGTTTAACAAAATATTTTGTTTTGTTTCTCGTTCCTCCAAAATTCGCTTCTTTATGGTAACTAAAAATATTTGGTGTTTGTTAAGATACAGTCGACAAATCGATCTTTTTACGTACTTAATTATCATGTCGAAAATAGTAATAAATCACAAAATTACGAAAGTTTATCGAGTAAAACGTTATTTATAGTTAAGAGTATTTTTAATGAAAATTGGGTAAAATTGCATTTTTTTAGACGTTATAAAGTAGGCAGTAGGCGTCTACACGCAGGGGACATAATTAGCAACGAATATTTTAGATTACTTGTTCATGGCGGCAATATTTGTTGTCTATAGCGATAAATTTTATTTTACTAAAATACAATTCTTCTACTGAATGAATTTTCGTAATTTTTGGATATATTACTATTTTCGACATGGCAATTAAGTACGTAATATTGTTTTTGCTTACATATGAAAAAAAAATCTATTTGTCGACTCTATCTTAACAAGCACCAAAAATTCTTTCGTTTCACTTTTTAGTTAATTAAAAACGCTTTTTAGTGTTCTTGTTGATTGTTGAAAATTTTAAATTAAGAATTAGTAATCTTAATAATTTTAATTAAAAAAAAAGAAGAAATTTTAGAATTTCAAAATGTGAAGATTTTTTTTTTTAATAACCTTAAAATAAATAATTTAAAAAAATCACACAAACCTTTTTTTTTCTTCTGTTTCATTTTTTAAAAGATTTCATTTTGTTTGCAGTTCTTTCGAAATCCCTGGTAGTTCCACTTGTTTATGGTAACTTGAAAATTCTTTCGGTAAATAAAAAGAAAGAAAAGAAACGCGAAGTTTTTTTTTTATTATTGTTTTTGGTTTTTAATTGTTTTTTGCTTCGTTTTTTTTTTTGTTTGTTGTTTTTTTGGGGGGGGGGGTCTTGCTGTTTTGCGTTTTTGTTGTTGATTTGTGGAAATAACAGACAAAAATAATTTGCCGCTTTTATAAACTGAAAAGCAAGTAATCTGTAAGAACCGACACGAGCAACGACAGTTTATTCTTTTTCTCTTTCTTCTTCCATGTTGGTTGACAACGCTCAAAAACGCGGAATAATTAAATCATTTTTGCTCGTGTTAGCAATTTTGTTCGTCTTTTTATTTTCTAGTTTACACACTTTCCTAACAAACGCAAAGAGAAGATTGTGTTGCGCGTATTTCCGTTTTCCGCGCGAAGGCGCGCGTGCGTGTGAGTCGCCGTCGCTCGACGCGCGCAAAAAGGAATCACGTTTTGTCGCAAAAGGAAGGAAGGAACCTGTATCATGCCCGACGGAATTGTCCATCGTTTCCTCGAGTCACAGAAGCTCGAATGTCGCAAAGTCCTTAATGCCCACAAGCGACCACAAACCGATATTTACAATTTATTAGAATTTATATTATACTAGCAGGCCACCCGGCGTTGCTCGGTCTTAAAATACGCATACATATTATATTTTACTTAATGCAGAATTCTTATTTATTATAAACAAAACTACTACAGGTATTAAACGCAATGTTAAATTTCTTTTAAAAAAATAAAGTAAAAAAAAAAAAAACGGAAATAAACTGAGACATGTGCATGCGAGTATTATGTTTTTCAATACAGTTCACTTCTTGTTGTAAATAATAATAAAAAAAAATACTCCAGCTGAGATCGAAACCAAAACGTAAAGAATGTGAGTCAAGTACGATAACCATTAGGCCAGCTTGACAAGTTCTTTGACAAGTGTTTTCAAACCTACTTATTCTTAACATAAGTAATCTGTCATGGAAACGATTCACAAATGCAAATTCGTGAAACAGTTGACAAACAGATAAAAATCTGATCACCCCCCCCCCCAAGTACTAATTTTTCAATTTTTACCCCTTTAGTATCTCTTTTTTTTCGGATGAAAACCGGTTAAAATGTTTTTGACATGTCTAAATACCCTATATACTACATTTCCAGTCTGTAGACTAAACATTCGTTGAGTATATAGGTTGAGAAGTGTTCTCATGCGCGCACACACACACGCACACATTCTCATATTTATAGGTATACTAGCAGGCCGCCCGGCGTTGCCTAGTCATGAAATATACATAAATATTACATTTTAATTCATACAGAATCTGACACATGTGCATACGAGTATCATGTTGTTTTTAGAACAGTTCACTTCTTGTAAGTAAAAAAAAAAAAAAAAATCCAGCTGAGATCAAAACGAAAACCTAAAGACAGCAAGTCAAGTACGATAACCATTCGGCCAGTGTGACATGCTCTTTAAAAAGGTGTTTTCAAACCAACTTTTTTTTTTTTTTTTTTTACATGGTAGTCACCACTTATCAAGGCCCGGAAGCCACTCGATGATAAGGGTTATTGCGTGTACAGTAATCAATGGGATAATATCGTAGTATTCGTTAGCAATGGAGATCTGATAAAGTCTCCTACTTAAGGGGCGGTTTATCAGGAATTTTTTATGTTGAACTTGAAGATATCCAAGTTGTAGTTAGGTGGGAAACAGGCAAACGGAAGAGAGTTCCACAGGCGTGCACTTCTAAGAAAGAAGCTTTGTTCATGGAATCTACGTTTTGATTTAGGCACAGATAAAGAATGGGGAAAATTATTGACAGTGGTTTCAGATAGATGGGTGTTTTTCGTGAAAGATTGGCGAGGGGGGACCAGAGATTGGAGCTCAGACGAGCACTTGCCATGGAAATAACGATAAAACAAAGACATGCTCGCAACGTCTCTTCTATGGGAGAGAGATTGCAGGGTAGAGAAAAGGGTATCCTCCACTAAGCCACAAAGTGTATTTTGTACTCTGTCAAGGCAGGATAGGCTGTTTTTAGCAGCTCCTGCCCAGATGTGGCAGCAGTACTCCATCCTTGGACGTACTTGGTTTTTATGTAGATAGACAATTGCGTCAGCAGTGAAATATCTTCTGGAGCGGTAGAAGGATCCCACCATTTTTCCTGGACTTTTGCCGAATAAATGTTAAACAGTTAAGAACCAGATACCCCCCTCCCACACACCAATTTTTCAATTTTGACCCCTTGGGAGCCTTTTTGTCGGATGAAAACCTATTAAACAGTTTTCCACATGTCTGAATATCCTATATACTAAATTCCAAGTCTGCAGATCAAAACTCTGTTGAGTATATAGGTTGAGAAGTGCCCTCTGACACACATTCTCATTTTTATAGATAGATATAAATTTACTAACTTTTTGAGTTTCCCATAAAAAAGCAACATTTTCATGTCTGTAAAAATCTTATACAAAATGAAACCCAAATCGAATGGTGACGAAGTATGTTTAAGATGTTGACACAGAAATAATAACAAATAATAAAAATGGCATTCATTTGTACAAAATATATGAATCTAAAACTTGTAAAAAACATATAATTTAATGGTTTACTTCTACTTGCACAGCTGCCATTGCTCAAAGGCAGCATGCATACCGCAGATTTATTCGGAATAAGTCCAGTACAAACAAACAACAGTTTATAGAAGCTAGAAGTAATTGTAAAAAAGAAGTAGCAACAGCTAAGAAGAGAGAATATACCAAAACCACCAGAAAACACATTGAAGCGCAGAAATTAGGAACTCGTGATTTCTTGCAAATCTACAACAGAGTAGTAAATAATGGGCAATCAACAATTCCCCCACTATCCCACAATCATGAGATTGTTTGCATGGCAACCGAAAAAGCTAACATGCTTGCCCGCCAGCTTGCATCAGACTCTACTTTGGACTCAGCAAACCTTTCCCTCCCTGATTTTCCTTTGCGGACTGAAACCACACTAGATGATCTGAAAATCACTCCCTGACAAGTTCATGATATCATTAAAAAAAAGAACAAGACACCTCAAAAACATGAGGACCTTTTTTTTTTTTTTTACATAGGAGGCACCACTTATCAAGGCCCAGAGGCCACTCGAGGATAAGGGTTATTGAGTATACAGTAGTCAATAGGATAATATTATATTAGTCGTTAGTAGTGGAAATTTGGTAAATTGGATTACTTAAAGGGAACGGCTCATCAAGAACTTGTTTATATTGAACTTGAAGACGACCATATTATAGTCAGCTGGAAAGCAGACAAATGGAAGGGAGTTCCACAGGTGTGCAGTTCTAAGAAATAAACTTTGTTCATGGAATCTACGTTTAGGTTTAGGCAAGAGTAGTGGGGGAAATTATCGATAG
The DNA here is from genome assembly GCF_053919585.1 of Euprymna scolopes. Classification (NCBI taxonomy): domain Eukaryota; kingdom Metazoa; phylum Mollusca; class Cephalopoda; order Sepiida; family Sepiolidae; genus Euprymna; species Euprymna scolopes. The sequence continues at coordinate 2,495,321 of NC_136493.1, forward strand.
TGTTTTCAGCTAGAAGAGTGTTTCTTGTGTAAGTTTGGTGACGGGAGATCATAGATTAGAGCTCAGACGAGCACTTGCCATGAAAATAACAATAAAGTAAAGACAGACTCGCAACATCTCTTCAGTGAGAAAGACGTTGCAGGGAAGAGAAAAGGGCATTCTCTACGAGGCTACAAAGTCCATTTTGGAATCTGTCAAGGGAGGATAAGGTCTTTCTAGCAGCTCCTGCCCAGATGTGGCAACAATACTCCATCGTTGGATGTACCTGGCTCCTATATAGGTAGAGAATTGCATCAGCAGATAGATATCTTCTGGATCGATAGAAGGATCCCACCATTGTTCCAGCGACCTTGGCAACAGACTTGATATACGTGTTCCAGTTCAAATCAGGAATAAAGGTCAAGCCCAGAAGCTTGTCAAAACTTGAGGCCTCCCCAAGACGAGAGCCATTCATTTGAATTCATGCCAGATGGGGATCAAAAATCATTGATGATGTAAAGGTAGAAGCTTGGTTTTAGATGCATTAAAAGTAACAAGCCACCTCTTCCTCCATTGTAACACATGTTCAAGATGAGAGGAGAGAGAATCAGAGAGAACTTGGTCGTTTACAGACTTTGATGTGCTGTCATAGATGGTAGTGTCGTCAGCATAAATATCTATGAATGATCTAAGGATGTGATTTGGAAGATCATTGATGTAGATCAGGAAGAGAGTAGAAATAAGTATGAACCCCTGAGGAACTCCAGCATTAATACTATGAGCTTCTGATTTCTGCCCATCAACCACTACATTTATGAACCTATCAGAGAGAAATGATTTAATAATTGAGAAGACATTTCAAGCTATTCTGTAGCTGAAGATCTTGTGAAGTAGACCTTTATGCCATACCTTATCGAAGGCCTTTGATATGTTAATAGCAATTACCCTAGAAAGGAAGCGTCTGTTAAGAGATTTACTAATCGTATGAGATATAACAGTAAGCACATCTGCTGTAGATCTAGCAGAACGGAAACCATATTGCATGTCACTAAGAAGTTTATTTTTAATGAGGTGGTTGACTACTTCTCTTACACAGATTCCAGTAACTTATTCATGACGCACAGGAGACTTATTGGTCTGTACTGAGAGGGAGATGACCGATCACCTGAATTCTTAAATACAGGTTATACTGATGAGATTTTCCAGAGTGTTGAGAAGCAATTCTCCTTAACACAATGCTTAAACAGCTTTGTAAGTATGGGAGGTCTGACTGAAGTCTTTTTCAGCACTATAATTGGAATACCGTCAAGGTCAGTTGCTTTACTGGAATCAAGGTTTTTGATTAGCTTGGCAACATCACGCACAGATATTTGTATGTTGCATAGTATGTTTTCTGATATAGGATGAAATATGGAGACTGGCGGCCTCGGTCATATAGGATAGAATTTGCTGCAAAGTTTGGTTTTGTCTGATGCTGATGCAATTATTTCAGATCTATTGATGATGGTTGGGATAGAGCACACGCTTCTATTCAGGATCCTATTTGCTATTTGCCAAAACTGGTAGGAACCAAGCCGCTGCTCACCCACTTTGGACTTGACGGACTGAGCATACAACTCTCGTGTTCTTCATTACTCTTTTACAGTGGTTTTTGGTCTCATCCCGGCTGTACTTTTAAAAAAAAAATGCTCTTCTGAGGTTGCTTCAGTTCTCTCCAAACTCTTCAACAAATGCCTTAACGAATCATGCTTTCCTGACTGCTAGGAAACTGTTTTTGTGGTACCAGGTTACAAGAATTCTGGTGAAAGAACTGACCCAGTAAATTATCGCTCTGTTAGCCTACTCCCTCTTTTCGCCAAAATATTTGAGTCCATAATTAATCAAGCTCTAGTCCATCACCTTACAGTTGCTAAACTCCTGACCGACAAATAATATGGATTTAGGCAAGCCTGTGTTACTGCAGATATTCTAACTGTAATCTCTGAACGTATATACCATGCACTGGATAAGGCAGGGTAGGGGAGGGCAGAAGCCCTGGATATATCTAAGGCTTTTGACAGGGCATGTCACGATGGTCTTCTGATAAAATCAGATCCTATGGTATTACTGGACGAATGCTTAACATAATTAAATCCTTCTTAAGTAAGAGAAGAATCCAGATTGTCCTCTATGGTCATATGTCTAAATAATTTGATATAAATGCAGGTGTACCTCAGGGGTCGATCCTTGAATTTTTATTATTCCTGATATTCATAAATGACTTCCCTAATAAAATAGAGTCTGAGATGGGTATATTTGCAGACGACACTATGCTCTATAACAGGCACGAGGGAAAAACGAATGAACACATATTCAAGGCAATGGCGGAAACCCTTGAGGAAGATCTCTAGTCTGTGGTGGGATGGGGTAAGAAATGGATGGTTAAATTCAACCTTTTCAACCATCAATAGCTGTGGCTAAAGATACATTACCTGAAAGTAATTCGTTCAAACTCCTCAGCTTAACGTTCACAGGGAATATAAGAGCACAGATACATCAAGAGCATTGCCAAGGCTGCTGCAAAGAAGGTGGGCTCTCTCTATCGTGCTAGAAAGTTATTTACACCTGAAAGTATCCTGTACCTCTATAAGGCCACCATTCGCCCACGTATGAAGTATTGTTGTCACATTTGGGCTGGTGCATCTGCTACTTGTCTCTCACTCCTGGATAGGATTCAAAAGAGAGTCGCCAAACTGTCATCTAAGCTTCAACCTCTGTCCCATCGACGAAATGTTGCATCCCTCTGCCTGTTCTGTTCTGCAAGCATTTTAATGGTGGATGCTCTGACGAACTACAAGCCCTTGCACTCCCTTGACATAAATACCCCGGACAAACGTGATAAGCAGCAAAGTCCCACCCCTTCACAGTTGAGATCCCTAGATGTAAGAAAGCTTTCTACTCCAATAGTTTCTTCCCCAAAAGTGCTAGACTTAAGAATTCCCTTCCGGGTTCCTGCTTCCCCAACTGTACTGACATGCAGAAGTTCAAGTGTAATGTGAACAGACATCTTGCTGCTCAACTCCCTACATAATATCCCTACAACTTATGTCCCTGATAGTAACCCCCCTGCATCAAAGTTGCACTGTGCCTTGTTTGAGGTGAAAATGTAATAAAATATATATATAGATATAAAACGCATTGAAAAGAAATTAATATAAACGCACTTAGTTTTTACGTGTGAAAACTATTTCGAAGATATTTTGGTACTTGTTAAAATAGAGTCGACAGATCGATTTTTTTTTAAATATGTAGTTTTAAGCAAAAAATCAAAAAAATAAAATAAATAAAGTAACAACAGTACATGTCGAAAATAGTAATATATCCAGAAATTACGAAAATTCATTAAGTATAACAAATGCTATTTTATTTTTTTAAAAAAGTCCATCACTATGGTCATAAAAAAGTTCGCCATTGACATTTAAAAAAGGGAGATAAGTATGTTCCCTGCATTCGCAATCTTCAAGGTGTTTGCATCTAGAGAAAATTGCAATTTCCCCAATTTTCTGTAAAAATTACTTTTAACTATAAATAATTTTCTACTTGGTGAATTTTCGTACTTTTTGGATATATTACTATTTTCGACAAGATGCTGAAATGTTTGTAAAGTTATTCAAATAATTGAGCAATTTTCCCATATATATATATATATATATATATATATATATATATATAGGGTGGAATGATAAAATTATCTACCTAGAGAAGACGACATGATTCCATTTCCGTTTGGTGAAACTGGTTTTCTTTTTTTGTTGCAGACCATCTACTACTTGGACAGTTGTGTACAAATCCCAAGAGCGATAAGAGCCTTCTATCATATCTAAAAGTGACACAATGTTCAGCGAGCGAGATTGGAGATGTGCCACTGTACAACTCATGCTCTCTACTGATTCAAGTTATGAAAACAGGACCATTTCCATCACTCTCAAAATGCAAGTCCGGACGGTTCAATGCTTGAAGGCACAGCTCAATGAAGTTTCTGGCCACGGTTATGGTCTTTGGTGTGGTTTCAAGTGAGAGCCACATCATACCATCTCACATCTTTGAAGTCGGCTTGAAAGTCAACACTAAAGCATACCTGGATATGCTGAAGAGTGTAGTGCAATCAGGTGGCCGCTAGCACTCTGGGAGTGGCAGCAGGACTCAACGCTGATCCACAAGTTCAAAGAAACCAAGGTTGGCTGCAGAAGGAGTGATACAACTTTGCACCTTCTCTCACTGCCCCCCCCTTCTCCGCCGACCTAAACCTGGTGGTTTACTTCATTTGGTTATACATCAACAACATTACTAACATGACCTCCCACAACACCAAAGCCAGCCTGATCGCCGCTATTCGCTAAGTATTTGTTGAGGACACGCTGGCACTTGTGGAAAAGGCATGCTCCCAATTCTAAACTGTCTTCCAAACTGTGGAAGGTTCTACTTATAAACACTGGCGATAAGAACTGACGAATCAAATGGAATCACGTTCTGCTAGCAACCAATCAGAAACCAGAATTGCTCCACAGAAATATTGAATCTTTTAGCATTCCAGCACATAAATTTTTCATTTCAACACAAGAAAGATCTTTTGCTCTTTGCCTGTAAAATTATAAAGTCCATGACTTGTACAGAATAGCTACCCATCGGAAACTCTTCTGAAATGAAACATGGCTTTCAATTCAAGAACTTCCTCAAAAGCACTCGTCTACAACCACTACCAACAATTCCCCCCCCGACTCTAGCTGTGTCTAAATCTAAACATGAATTCCCTAACCCGAAAAACACCCGTCTAGCTGAATCCACTGTGACAAATTTCCCCCACTCTTTATCTGTGCCTAAATCAAAACGCGGATTCCATGAACAAAGCTTCTTTCTTAGAACTGCACGCCTGTGGAACTCTGTTCCGTCTGCTTGCTTCTCACCGGACTACAACTTGGATGTCTTCAAGTCCAATGTTAACAAATTCCTAATGAACCGCCCCCTTAAGTAAACATTTCATCAAATCTCCACACTAACGTAATGTACTTGTAATAACCCTTATCCCTGAGTGGCTTCCGGGCCTTGATAAGTGGTGATCACTGTGTAAAAAAAAACAAAAAAAACAAAAACAAAGCGTCTTTTCTAGAACTGCTCGCCTGTGTAACTTTGTTCCGCTGATCTACTTCCCAGATGACTATAACATGGTTGTCTTCAAGTCTAATGTAAACAAGTTCTTGATGTTTCACCCTTCAAAATAATCAAATTCTATCCAATTTCCATCCCCAAACGATCATTATGCTGCAGTCTTAGTGACCATTTTACTCTCATTAACCCTTATCCTCGAATGGCCTTCGAGCCTTAATAAGACATGACTTCCTTGTAAAAACCTTCAAATATGCATATCCGATTTTAACGAAATTTAGATCATATATAAAACATTAGTTCAGATTGTATTACATTTTCTTCCAAATACAGAGTGCGGCACAAATATATCCCACATTTTAAACTTTCAACTACATGTTGCTAATGATCTTATGTACGTGTCAATGATATTTTCATTTCATTTATAAACTGCCATTTTGTTTTCAGGTATCTTCATCAACCAATATGGTTTGGACAAGTGCACATCGTGCTTTTATTGTAAAAATGTTTTTGAAGGATGGTGAATTTCTTTCCGAGTTTATTATTCTTAAACTTTTTCTTCTAGGGGATGGGACATCCAACCAGATGTCTGACATTTACCCCTATTTTAGTGAGTCCAACCAAGAGATCTTTTCAGGATTCTAGCCGTCCCTTTCAGTGCAATCGTTTAAGTTAGGACGGCATAATGCTGTTCCAGATAGAAAATCAGTACAGCTATGAGTTGCAAATATCTGAGCTACAGGTTTGGCATTTCAAAAAAAGCCACCTGAAAGGCCTCGAAGCTCTCCAACGCCAGACAGTATTCGAGCTGTGAGACTTGGGTTACTCAGTCTCCTGCACGGTCAGCTCGCAAACATGTTTTTGCTTTGTCTGGGATTGTCTGATCAAACAGTCAGAAGAATTCTACACACTTATATGCAGTTTCATCTATACAAATTAATGATTGCTCAGAAACTGCACGAGCGTCACTGGGAAGATCGTACGTCAAAATGTGCAAGAGATTTCTGCCGCACTCTGTATATTAGAGGACAAAAATTCTTTAAAAAAGGAGAAAAATAATATGGTGTTACAAGCATAGTTAAACAGGACGTAATAGTGCTTCTCATTGGAGCCCGGGCAACGTGGGGTTTCCTGCTAGTTTGGTACGAATTAAGAAGACGTAGGTGATATCGGATCATACTGGGATGATCGGTTGTTGATAGTTAAAAATGTTACGAAATCTAAATGTGATCGTATAAAAATTTTACTCTCATTAACCCTTATCCTCGAATGGCCTTTGAGCCTTAATAAGACATGACTTCCGTATGTGATCGTATAAAAAAAAACTTTAAAAAGATGAAAATTTAAAGACTAAAGACAAAGTTTTAAAATGAAAGTGAATATTTTTTTTTCACTTAGGAGTCACCACTTATCAAGGCCCAAAGACCACTCGAGGATAAGTGTTAATGAATGTGAGTTGGTAGTGTAGTAATCGTTAATGGTGCGAATTGGGTAGAATTTGATTATTTATTGGGACGGCTCAACAAGAACTTGTTTACATTGGATTTGAAGCCTACCATGTTGTATTCAACTGGGAAGCAAGCCAGCGAAACAATGTTCCACGGGCGGGCAATTCTAGGAAAGAAACTTTATTCATGGCATCTGTGTTTGGATTTAGGCACAGATAGAGAGTGGAGGAAATTGTTTATAATGGTTGTAGCTAGTCGAGTGTTTTTAATGAAAGTTTTGCAAGAGTGGGGGCACAGACTGGAGTTCCGTTGAGCACTTGCCATGAAAATAACGATAGATAGGCTCACAACGTCTTTTGTGTGAGAAAGGGGTTGCCACGAAAGGAAAAGTGCATCAAAGCTGGTTTTGAACTCTGTCAATGCTGGATAGGAGGTGCCGAGCATGCCCTGACCAAATGTGTCAACAGGATTCCATTTCAAGATGTACCTGACCCTCATACAGATAGAGAACTGCATCGGAAGTAAAATACCTGATCGAACGGTAGAGTTATCCAACCATTTTCCCAGCAATATTGGCAACAGATTTGATGTATGTGTTCTGTTTTAGATCGGAAGTGAAGATCAGTCCTAGAAGCTTGTCAAGATATGGTGCTTCCCTAAGACGAGAACCATTCTTTTCAATATTATTTTTAGAACAAGAGAATATATAAATCATGTAAGTCTTTCCAAATATAATGCCTCTTATTTTTATTCCACCCGAATGGATCAGAGGATATTGCAAATTATATTGTTATGCACCCATCTCATGATGATGATGATGATGATGATGATGATGATCATCATCATCATCATCATCATCATCATCATCATCTCTCCTATGTTTTTCCTAGCCTTCTGTGAACTGACCCTACAACTTTAACTGTTCTACATTTACTAACACAAGAAATCTCATGTATTCTTTCAATGTGACCATACCATCAATGTCTCCTGTTCTGCACGCATCTTTCCATATTGTTCTGATCTAAGCCTGTCTTAGACATCCATTTTGCACGGAATTTATTCTATTATTCTTATATCATTTCTCTCCATGCAAAGCATGCCTTCAATCCTGACTGTTGATGATACTGATAACGATGAAGATGACAATAATGACGATGGTCACGGCGACGATGACGGCGATACCGATGACGAGAATGACAATGATGATGATGACGATGATGATGACAGTGATGATGACGATAGTGATGACAGTGATGATGATGGTAACGATGATGATGATGACGACGATGATAATGATGATAGTAATGATAATGACGATGATGATAACGATGACGATGATGATGACGATCGGGATAATAATGACGATGATGATGACGATGGGGATAATAATGACGATGATGATGACGATGAGGATAATAATGACGACGATGATGATGATGATGGTGACAATGACAATGACGATGACTATGACGGTTACCGTGATAATAATGGTGATGTTGATAATAATGATGATGATGATGATGATGCATAGGTAAAACGTAAGGAATGATGAATGAAAATGGACATCCTCTCCAGAATCAGCAGCCCCAAATTAGATGAAGAACACGTACATCTACGCTTTCATCAATTCGTTTGTGAAGCAATGCAATCAAACATGTCGTTTCCAATGCCAATCGTCTGATGTGCATCCGTAATTCTAGCAACGTTACAATTCCAGTCGGTTTACATGTCGGTGTTTGATATTTCTGTTTCATGCACGCAGTCAAATAATCCATTTTATATTAGATTGACATTTAACTCCTTCATCTACGAGGGTCGTTCCAAAAGTAAAGCCTCCTATTTTTTAAACTCGAAAAGTTGAAGAGCTATAAAAACGGGAGTTCGCCCATTAAAATGAGCAAACTTTTGTGTTCAAGAATTTATTTTTCTACATAGTCACCACCATTCTCAATGTCAGGAATTCAATGACGCATCTCTGCTTCTGACGTACGTCCATGGCAGGGATTCCTTTCTTAGAGTATCACACCGTCAATATCTACAAGAGAGAAAGATGGAAGGTTCAGGTGATGAATGCATAAGTTTAGCCATCATAACAATGCAATTTGTAATCCCCTCTGGTCCATTTTGGCGAAATAAAAATAGGAGGCACTACTTTTGGAACGCTTTCTCGTAGATAATTTTTATTAAGATGGAAATTATTTAGCCTTGTCAATAGTTGACGTTATAAAAAACGAACAGTGAATTTTGTCACTTTAATAGATGGACCAGAACCCGTGTCTCATTGAGTTTGTTCTTATTTGAGAACCCATCTTCATGCATGTTTTCGACTAGCTTTTAACTCATTTTTCTTCTTTGATGACGTCATTCCTCACACGGCTTCCACTTTTTCTAAGTATTCCCACGTTTTGACTAATACAACCTTTTAACTCGACCAGGCACCATATTCTTGGACGAATGAAAGGATATTCAAATGCAACAAAACCATTATAAAAATATACAGGGTGGAACGATAAAATTGTCTTTCTAGAGAAGACGACCTGATTCCATTTTTGTTTAATAAAAACCGGTTTTCTTTTTTTGCTGCAGACCATCTCCTAGTTGGCTAGTTGTGTACAAATCCCAAGAGTGATAGGAGCCTTCTATCATGTCTGAAAGTGACACAATGTTCAACGAGCGAGATCAGAGATGTGCCACTGTACAACTCATGCTCTCTACTGATTCAAGTTATAACAGGACCATTGCCAGCACCCTCAAAATACATCGCTGGATTGCCATGAATAACAGGGACATGCCCAGGATGATGAAAACAAAGTTTCCAGACACAATTATAGTATAAAGAAGTCACCACTTATCAAGGCCCGGAGGCCACCAGAGGATAAGGGTTGATAAGTCAATGGGAAAATATCATAGTAATCGTTAGTAGTGCAATTTTGGTAAATTGGATTACTTAAGGGGATGGCTCATCAATAACTTGTTCACATTGGACTTGAAGACGACCATATTGTAGTCAGTTGGAAAGCAGGAACATGGAGCAGAGTTCAACAGGCGTGCAGTTCTAAGAAAGAGACTTTGTTTATGGAATCTACGTTTAGGTTTAGGCACAGATAAAGATTGGGGAAAATTATTGATAGTGGTTTCAGCTAGACGAGTGTTTTTCGTGAAGGTCAGGCAAGAGAGGGCCATAGATTGGAGCTCAGACGAGCACTGGACATGAAAATAACAATAAACTAGAAACAGACTTGCAATGTCTCTTCTGTGGGGAAAAAGGTGGCTAGGCTATAAAGTCAATTTTGAAATCTGTCAAGGCAGGATAAGCTGCTTCTAGCAGCTCCTGCTCAGATGTGGCAACAGTATTCCATCCTTGGACGAACTTGGCTCTTATACAGGTAGAGAATTGCATCAGCAGTGAGATATCTACTGGAGTGGTAGAAAGATCCCACTATTTTTCCAGCAGCCTTGGCAACAGATTTGATGTACGTGTTCCATCTCAGATCAGGAGTAAAGGTCAGACCCGGAACCTTGTCAAAACATGGAGCCTCCCTAAGATGAGAGTCATCCATTTGAATTGATGCCAGACAGGGATCAAAGTGTTGTTGATGATATAAAGATAGGAGCTTGGTTTTAGATGCATTAAAAGTAACCAGCCACCTATTTCTCCATTGCACCACATGCTCAAGATCAGAGGAGAGAGAATCAGAGAAATTAATAATTTATGGCCTTTGAAGTTTTGCCATAGATGGTAGTGTCATCAGCATAAATGTCTACGAATGATCTTATGTGATTTGGGAGATCATAGATGTAAATCAGGAAGAGAGTTGGGCCCGGAATGGACCTCTGAGGAACTCCAGCATTAATACTGTGAGCTTCTGATTTCTGCCTACCAACCACTACATTTATGAACCTATCAGAGAGAAATGATTTAATAATTCAAAAGACATTTTTAGCAATGCTGTAACTGGAGATCTTGTGGAGTAGACCTTTATTCCATACCCTATCAAAGGCCTTTGATATGTCAATAGCAATTACCATAAAAAGGGAGCCTTCGTCAAGAGATTTGCTAATCGTATGAGATATAACTTAGCACATCTGCTGTAGATCTAGCAGAACGGAAACCATATTGCATGTCACTAAGAAGTTTATTTTTAATGAAGTGGTCGACTACTTCTTTATTTAACACAGATTCAAGCAACTTATTCATAACATACAGGAGACTTATCTCTCTTTTTTTTTTTTTCATTTTTCTTAAACTTTTTCTTCTAGGGGATGGGACATCCAACCAGATGTCTGACATTTACCCCTATTTTAGTGAGTCCAACCAAGAGATCTTTTCAGGATTCTAGCCGTCCCTTTCAGTGCAATCGTTTGTATTTCACTTGCACTTGGTTCACCGGGTATGCTTGCTATGTACTTTTTAAAGTTCTTTTTCATAAGCCCAGTTGCTCCTATGATGACTGGTATAATTGAAACGTCTTTTAATTTCCAATTTCGTTTCATATCATACATAAGTCCTTGATACTTTGTTATCTTTTCCCTCTCAGCTCTGTTAAGCCCTGTATACACTGACCTCTATTGGTCTATTGGTCTGTATGGTTTTGTGTGATCTCAAGTGAGAGTCACATCATGCAACCTCACATCTTCAAAGTTAGTTTGAAATCAACACCAAAGTGTATCTGGATGTGCTGAAGAGTGTGGTGATCCGCTGGTGCAATCAGCTGCATGCTGGCAGACTCTTGGTGTGGAAGCAGGACTCGGCGCCAGCCCCCAAGTTCAAAGAGACCCAGGTCTTACTTAAGAAGGAGAGCTACAACTTTGTACCCTTTTCTCACTGGCCCTCTCCTCCCCTGACCCGAGCCTGCTGGGATACTTTGTTTGGTTATACGTCGAGAACATCACCAACATGACCTCTCATAACACCAAAGCCAGCCTGATCGCCGTCATCTGCCGAGTATTCGCTGAGCTCCTTATAGAAGAAGCATGCTCTCATTCTAGACCTGTATTGAAGTGATGATTGAGGCTGAAGACGGCTACATTAAATAGATGTCAGCTCTACTACATAAATAAGTTATCTGAATGGATCTTTTCAATAAAAGTTTTAAAATAAAGCTGTTTTCTTTAGGGCGACAATTTGTATTGTCTCACCCTTCAGATGACCCAACGTTTAATGATAATCCATATCCGCACTCGCATAAGTGTAGGCATAAAAGAAACTTTAAAATTTCTCCGTTTATATAAATATGTGCTTAAGACGAATTTATCAATGCTGGATTTGGAATAATATTTTGACAGGCTGCCGACAAGCCGATGTAGATATTTGCGGAATGAAAATCTCATATTCTTCTCAGTCTAAGAATATCCAACGCAACCATGTCATGAACATTGGCATAAACATTGAAATAATTATTTTGTGACTATTAACGCAGTGTTTCTTTTAACAACGTATCTACCACAATAAAAATGCCACCCATGCGATTGTTCCTATTTACTATGCCTTCCCACGGGACAGAGTTAGACACCAGGGTCGTTTTTTAACGTGGAGAAAAGGAACAAAAATAAAAAAATTGTCTCAGTCATGAAGGATTTCTCCTCCACTGACAGAGAACAAAGAAATTGAAGTGTAGTATCTGTCGGATAACAACAACAAGCAAGAGCAAGATAGCCAGCAACAAGTTAAACTGCAGACCAGCTTAATGCAGGTACTGGTCTCCCGCTTTATGGTTTTTTTTAAATCAGAGATTTGCTTCTCCTAGAAAGGTTGTCTTCACCATGGCTCACGGGAGCCCTATCCACCCCAACACACACACATACATACACGCAAACACACACGGTACTAGTTGGCTGTTGACCCCGAAAAAGGGTTCATATATATATATAGACAATGCTTATCTGTAACCGTAGAGATTCAACATCTCTATCCACTGCGCCACCGGCCCCGATCCAGTTGTATTTTTTGGTCTTATAAATCCAGGTTTATTTGTTATCTGATCTTCCGTTATCAGGTCCGTACCGTAATTCATTGCAGATTATTATCCTTTTGTCTGAAGATAGCGGTTTCAATCCTACCCAAAGCTGGCCAGAAGCTTAGTTGCTCAAAACGTGGTGAGACGACGACAACTATGGAAGGCAGTTATTGCTGAGGATGCAGTTAGGAGATTCGGAGTTCCTATCCCGTCGCGGTAATCACCTGATAAAGGCCAGAGGAATAGTTGGCCGAAACGTCGTGAAACAACAACTAAATGATGAAGGTAATTGCAGTTAAATGGGCAAACAGCAAAAAAACAAACAAAAAAAAACGTTAAATAAATAAAATAAACAAAAGTCCAGCTATAATTCGTCGCTGTCAACTTTCTCTCTCAACTTCCAGCACACGTTCTGCCAATCACCTCTGCCAACAAGCATTTTATTAGAAAACTGACTTAATTCCATTTGCATATGTGTTGAGATCTCGTACAATTCCACGAGACTACACCTTATAAAGCTACGGCCACCATCTTTAATCTCTCTTTCTCTCTCTCTCTCTCACCTGAAGGTAAGTCGTATAGCCACATAATGCACATACAAGTGGGCGCTTTCTTCTTTGCTTATTATATTCAACTCTACAATAAATGAATGAACTCATCTAAAAAATTCAAACATGCATTTTTTAACATTTTTATTTTATTTTTCTTAACTTGATTCTTGGCTGAAGTTAAGACTCGTTTTTTGAATCCATGTTTTCTCGCAAATCCATAAGTTCTATCGTTCTGAGAATCAGACTCTTATTATTGATTATATTAGACATCAGCGAATTCTTAAGAACATCGTTTCAAGTAGTTTGTCCACCGCTAACCAGACATAAACAACTACAAGTGCTTTTAGAGGGAGAAAGATAGACTAAAGGAGAAGAGCAAAGGGGAAAGATAGATTAAAGGAGAAGAGAAAGGGGAAAGAAAGGAGAGAGAGAGAGAGAGAGAAGAAGAAGAAGAAGAAGGAGGAGAGAGAAATGAAGGGAAAGAGAAAGAGAAAAGGTAGATAAACTGAGGAAAAAGAGGGATAACAAAAGAGAAGAAGGAGAGAAAGTGAGGGCAAGGATAGAGAGAGGGGAAGAGGTATAGAGAGGTAAAAGATATGTAGAGGGAGCGGGGGGGGTAAAAAGCGAGGGAGAGGGAGAGGGAGAGAAAAAAAGAAAGAGGAAAAGAGGAGAAAAAGGCGAAAAGAGAGAGATGGAGAAAGAGAAAAAAGAAAGGAGAAAGAAAGAGAGAGTAAGAAAAATACATGCATAAACAACTCTAAGTGTTTCTGGAAAGAGATAGATAGAGGAAAGAGGGGAAAGAAGACGAAAAGAAAAAGAGAGGGAGAAAGAGAAAGAGAAGAAGGTCACACTTTGTTAACTAAGCTCCAACTCCTGTCCCATCGCCACAGTGTTGCATCCATGTACCTGTTTTACAAATATTTTAATGGAATGTATTCTGATGAACTCATTGCACTTGTGCCCCCTCGACGTACATGTCCCCGACTAACCCACTTAGCAACAAAATCACACCCCTTCACTGTTGAGGTCCTTAAATGCCAGAAAGCTTTCTACTCTAATAGCTTCTTCACTTGAACAGCTAGACTTTGGAATTGCCTTCCTGGTACCTGCTTCCCTGACTGTACTGATATGCAGAAGTTTAAATGTAATGTAAATCAACATCTTGTTAATCTCTCCTGGACATGGTCCTAAATAATAGCGCCTTACGGCTAAGTGGCGATATGTTAAAAAAAAAGAGGTAACTGGAATGAGAAAAAGAGAAGGAGGAGAGAGAGAGAGAGTAAAAGGGAGGAATAGAGAGAGGAAAAGGGGGAAAAGGGTGAGAAAGGGCAGTGGATGAGATAGAGTGGAGAGAGAGAGAGAGAGAGAGAGAGAGAGAGAGAGAGAGAGAGAGAGAGAGAGAGAGAGAGAGAGAACAAAAAGAAAGACGGCGTGATCGAAAGCGATATATATATATATATATATATATATATAGAGAGAGAGAGAGAGAGAGAGAGAGGGGAGGGAGAGAGAGAGAGAGAGAGAGAGAGAGAGAGAGAGAGAGAGTAATAAAAAGGCCACTGCCTTGGGTCTTAATGTCAATGGCTTTATAAGTTAGTCATCGTCCGATTTATCCGATGCCAACCAATAAACCGCCGTATCTTCTGAACGAGTCTATTCAGCCAAAAACACTTCATGTTAGCGAAAGAAATGTGTTTCAAAGAAGAAATAGAAAATATTAAAAATAAAAAGTACATAACAACGAATCGTTGTGATGCGTTTCTTCTCGAACGAATAATAGCAGTTTCTGGCTTTAATCCTAGATTTTTTTTTTTTTTTTTTTTACATGGGTGTCACCACTTATCAAGGCCCAGAGGCCACTCAAGGATAAGGGTTAATAGGTATACATTAGTCATTGTGATTTTAGCATAGTAAACAGTGGGAATTTTGTAACTTGGATTACTTTTTTTTTTTTTTTTTTTTTTTTTACACAGTGATCACCACTTATCAAGGCCCGGAAGCCACTCAGGGATAAGGGTTATTGCAAGTACATCACGTTAGTGAGGAGATTTTATGAAGTGTTTAATTAGGGGGCGGTTCATTAGGAATTTGTTAACACTAGACCTGAAGACATCCAAGTTGTAGTCCGGAGGGAAGCAGGCAGACGGAACAGAGTTCCACAGGCGTGCAGTTCTAAGAAAGAAGCTTTGCTCATGAAATCCGCGTTTTGATTTAGGCACAGATATAGAGTGGGGGAAATTTTTCACAGTGGATTCAGCTAGACGGGTGATTTTCGTGAAAGTTTGGCGAGGGGGGACCAGGGATTGGAGTTCAGACGAGCACCTGCCATGAAAATAACGATAAAACAAGGATAGGCTCGCAAGATTAACTTGTTTAGTCAAACTTTTGCGATTGTTCGTATGATTTAGATTCTTCACACTACTGTTCTCATCTTAAGTGTTATTTTCACAACGTTTTTGTCGATGTAACCTCCGACCTTCTTCAGGTCTATCTTGAGAATCTTTCTGTCGAACTAAGAAATCTGCACGGAATTTCGATTGTGAAAAAACACACACAAGATGAAAACAATAGTCGGAATCGTTTAATAATAAGAATTATCAATCTTCATTTAAAAATATTCAGAAACAAATTACATGTTTCACTAGCAGAGAGACCCGATGTTGCCCGGGATTGAATGATGATCAACGAATGTTTCACACCCCCATATTTTTATTGTCATCGAAATCAATGAAATGGCCAATTTTTCAATGAAATCGATTGATTGCTCTAATTTGGGACCCATCGCGGTGTAGTCAGAGGAAACGTCACATGACTTCCCCCAGTGACTTAGTCCACAAGTGATTGTAGTCTACATTGTGCTGTAGAGAACCTACTATTCATTTTATGAAAATAATTTTTATATATAATGGCTTGAATTCAAGTTTAAAATGCAAAAATCAAGTACCATGCTTCAATTGTGCTCTAGACAGAAACATTCATTTTGAACGCACCCCTGTCATATCAAAGAACCTCCTGTTGATTTTATATGCTTGGCCTTGCTGCTTGTGTGGTGATAATGGCTTGAATTTAAGTTTAAAATGAAAAACGCAAATGGTGAAATTGTACTTTAAATCGAAACACACAGACACACACACAGACACACACACACACACACACACAAACACACACACACACACATATATATATTAATTGTAGTGATTCAATGAATTAAACCCTTATTGAAATGAAGTGTTTGAGTTTCATATCAAAGATTTGTATTATTGACTTTGGGTGATTAGATTGTTTGTGTACATAAAATAGGTTTAGATTTGGTTTATGGTAAGGAGTGTAAGATTCATAACATAGATTTAAAGATGCATCTAAAAAGTTGGATATTTTTTTGTTTGGGGCGGCATCGATTGTTAATCCAATGTTTTGGAAAAATTAGTGTCGTTTTTTATATAGTGTTATTGTATTGACTTGGTCTTGCGGGGGTAACGAATAATGCGTCATCCCTATATAGCCCTCCTTGTAGGTTGTTGAATTCTATACTAATTTCTTTTAATAAATAATGCTCCACTAAGTCGGTTACTTATGCACTATCGGACAATCCCATTATTATGTCAAAGTCATTGGGGGTATCTTTCCTTGTCCAATATTTACCTTCAAAACTTATTAGGGATCGTCTGGCTAGTAGGATTAATTTAATTTCTAAATCCGTTATGTCCGAATGTTTTTTTTTTCAAATATTAGTGCTTATTTAATAGTATTGGGGAGATTGAGTGATAGTAATTATTTATATCGAAAGCTTAGTTGTTGCTATCCCTAAGTTTTAAAACCCAATTTATAACTGAGTCAGTGCATTGCCACAGTGGGAATTTAACTTTGTCTCTAATGGAAGGTATGATTCTATCTAAGATTTTCTTGCTTACTAGACCAATATCCGACCTGGATGTACAAATTAGTCTAATGGAAGGGTTCTCGTGGAAGTTTATTTTGTGGTCTTTCAATGTAAATCTGGGAGTGCCAGGAGTGACAATTTCTGTATCTTCATGGATATTCATAAGGTTAAGTAAGTTTTTAGCTTCTAATTTGATTTCATCTATTTTGTTTTCGGGAGCAGATTTATAGGATTTGTTTAATTCTTTGTATATAAATTTCTTATAATTGCAATATTCTAGTTTATAATAGTTTTTGGTTTTATCGGCTGGAACAAATATGTGTGAACTTTTACTGACTTTTGTAGCGAAATTATTTATTTTCCTAGTGGTATCATGAGGTGTATGTCTGTTATTCTTAAATTTTATATTTTTGACTAAATCAATCAACATGTTTTCAAAATGGTCAAGTTCTGGGTTAAACATAGGGTGATGATTTGTTTTAAGCCCATAGAATTTAGCAGCAGTTCTTTGTAATTTTCTCTGTTCACTATTAGAGTTAACTGGAAGACCTATTTTAAGCGTTTCAAGGTGTTGAACTTGTTTTTTTGTTATGTTTTTCTTGTTGGTGTTTTGGTCAAAGTGGTAAGCGTTCTATCTGACATTTATAAGGAATATATATAGAAAATTTATACAAGAACATACGACCCAGATATCTACTCAGCTATGCGGATTACCCAATATACAACTTGGATCTTATTACCCAACTGCTTTAAAAAACGTCCACCATGGATTTTACCACGCAATCTGGATCTACAATTTTCATATCCTTTTCTTCAAATCCTCTTGCTAGAGGACTTTAGATTAATTAAGTGTTTTGACTTTGACTTTCCATGTCTCACTGACTTTAGCAAATAGGGTACATACCTTTATAAGTATTTGCTAATATTTTCTCTCCTCTGATGAGATGGTAGACATCGAAACCTTATAGGTTAAGGAGATTAAATTTTTAAAGTATTCTTTGTCTTGCTTAGAATAATTAAAATCTTTGATATAGAACTCAAAAACTTAATTTCAATAAGGGTTTTTTTTTTGAAATTCATTGAATCACTACAGTCAATTTATTTGCTCTATCTTGTATATCGAGTAATTCTTATTTAAATGGGATAATACTTATAAAATATTACTGCCAGTAATATTTTATAAATCTTGTAATCACAGGTTTCCATACCAACTAATTGTTAAATAAAATTATTCTGAAGTATATATATATATATATATATATATATATATATATATATATATATATATATATATATATATATATATATATATATATACCTGCTGGCAAAACCAAACCGAAATGTTAATCATGTCGCTTAATATTTGAGTCAATTCACATGGCTTAAATTCTTATTGAGATATGTACATTACAATTGGTTAATTAATTTTAAACATATTAAACCTTTGGAATTATCCTTTTCTTATATATATATATATATATATATATATATATATATATATATATATATAAGAAAAGGATTATATATATATTATATATATATATATATATATATATATATATATATATATATATATATATATATATATAAGAAAAGGATAATTCCAAAGGTTTAATATGTTTAAAATTAATTAACCAATTGTAATTTTATTAATTATGACACACACACACACATATATATATATATATATATATATATATATATATATATATATATATATATATGATTGTTGAGCTGGATAAAATCCGACGATATGAAATAAAATGGAGATGGAAGGACCTGGATACTCAACGTTTCGCCCGATTTATGCGGGCTTCTTCAAGAGGGATGGTCATTGACGAGAGAGTCGGAGGATTGGGGCTATATATAATGATGGGGGAGAGCAGCGTGTTTTCCTTATGTAAATTAGATGTCATATATACATGTATATACATTTTATGAGAGAAGAACTAATTAGAGTAAACTAGTGTAGTGGATTACGTCTAAAAGAGAAAATATCGTAGAGATTAAAAATTGTGTTTGGAAATATAGCGGTGATAGATTAAATAAATAAAATGACACGAGATTACGAAAGAATTTTTTTTTTTTTTTTTTTTTTAAATTAGAAATAATTGAATTGGGATAAAATAGCGCAGTAACTTAAAAGATGGTATCTAAAAATAAGAATAGGAGGTGATAAAATGGAGTCTAAAAATAGATAATGATAATCACCTCCTATTCTTATTTTTAGATACCATCTTTTAAGTTACTGCGCTATTTTATCCCAATTCAATTATTTCTAATTTAAAAAAAAAAAAAAAAAAAAAATTCTTTCGTAATCTCGTGTCATTTTATTTATTTAATCTATCACCGCTATATTTCCAAACACAATTTTTAATCTCTACGATATTTTCTCTTTTAGACGTAATCCACTACACTAGTTTACTCTAATTAGTTCTTCTCTCATAAAATGTATATACATGTATATATGACATCTAATTTACATAAGGAAAACACGCTGCTCTCCCCCATCATTATATATAGCCCCAATCCTCCGACTCTCTCGTCAATGACCATCCCTCTTGAAGAAGCCCGCATAAATCGGGCGAAACGTTGAATATCCAGGTCCTTCCACCTCCATTTTATTTCATATATATATATATATATATATATATATATATATATATATATATATATATAGCCAGTAGAGTTTAGTTTCCTAGAAGTAAATCCAATGAAACAACACGTGTCTACCAAAATAGTGCTCAATGAGTGAACAGAGCAGGTATATTAATTTTATTTTATTTATTTTTGAAGGTAGTTCTTGGCCTGAAGACGTAATCCCCCGACGTGGGTGATTACAGAAACATGTATGCACATATGTAGCCATTAATGTTTGTATAAATAAAATTAATGTTTGTATAAATAAAATTAATATATATATATATATATATATATATATATATATATATATATCATAATTAATAAAAAAAATAGTCTTTAAAGATCAGATGCATTTTTTGTTTTCAGGATTAAATTTTACAATTTTAATAACATTATAACATTTTCATTTGTGCTGACTTACAAATATAATCTTGATAACAAAAACTACATCTGATTTTTGAAGACTATTTTGCATTGGTTTGATAAGCAATTCTTTTATTTAATTCCATTTTCATTTAATTTTATTTGCCTGTCTATATCGTTTGGTTTTTATTCACAAATTGATTGAAAACTTGAACTGAATTTGGAAACTGATATATGGAAAAAATTTTTTACCGGATTGATCAAAGATTTGCCAGATATCCAATCAAACTAAAGAAAAACTGTGGAAATATGTATATATTTGGCTTGTTACCAGCTTCCTTGGATTTATTAAAATACGCGTTGCATCTTTTTACCTGCCGAATACCAATAGCTTCCATTACAGGTTTTAGCATACACTTTCGATTTGAAGTTCAATATCCTTTTTTGCTTTTTTGCTGCATCAATATCCAATGTCCCTTATTCTATGTATCTAAAATGATTTAAAAACTTTAAAAACATTTAATTTAATTTTCTATGTTTATTACCTTTAGCAAATTAGGTGCAAACCTTTTATAATATTTGCTAATATTTTTCCTCCGAGGAGATGTATAAACATCGAAAACTCATGGGTTAAGGAAATATATTTTACTATACTGTATTCTTTGTCTTGCATACAATAACATTTCTATATTTGAAATTTAACTTTTTCAAAGCACAAATTTTAAATTCCTAAATTATGATATATGATTGCCGTCTCAAGATTCCTGTACTGCATTAAGTATCCTCTCATGTGTCCTCATGTGACTTTTAAGGCCTGCAGTTGACTTACAGGGGCGATGACAGGCATGACACACACGTTCAATGTCTTAATGGGGTTGATTGGATCCGGATGAAGAATATTGTCTTTTTGCAAAACCATGTGCCTCCTCAGTCCAGATGTAGAGCAGCATACCTTACAGCATATTACATACTCTCTCCTATGAGATCGCTGTGAAACATTGAATGATGATGGTCTGTTATTGTGACACTTCAGGTGGCTCACATATCCTGCCTTTGAAAGAAAAACGCGACCACGCGTTTCACAGATCCAATTTGAATGGTTGCCTGGCAAAAATTCCAGATCTCCCCTCTGAAGTGTTCTTTTCAGCTTTGCACGCTCCATTGTCTAAACCTGTAGAGAACCACAGCCATTTTTTTTCCAATTTCCACCAAGCGCCACGATCAACGTCAGTTTTTCCCAGATGTTGGTATCAATATCTGTATCCCTCAGAATGCTTTTGAAACCATCTTTGTAGCGCTTTCTGGGCTTATGTTGTGAACGCTTACCACTCGCAAGTTTTCCATAGAAGAGTCTCTTTAGGAGACGATCATCACCCATAATGTGATCTGCCCAATGCAACTGCACAGTGATAACCATGATTTCAAGGCTCGGACAACGTGCTATTTCCAGTACCTCTGCGCTCGGTATGTGCATTTGCCATTTGATATTCAAAATTCTTCTCAGAAACTTAAGAGGGAAATGTTCAAAAACCTTAATGTGTCTCTGATGGGTCGTCCATGTTTCTGAAGCATATCGAACCACTGTGACAACACACGCCATATACACATCCAAATTGATATATATATATATATATATATATATATATATATATATATATATATATATATATATATATATATATATATATATATATATATATAGCGATTAGAGCATTGTAAAAGTGGTGGACAAATGTTTGTTTAAATAGACATTTGGCGAGATAATTTACGGGCGCCGCTCCCGTGGGTCGATCGGTAGAACTGCTGACTGTCAACGCGATGGTTCTAGGTTCAATCCTCGGCTTGTGAGAGGTGCTAGTCTATGAGTTGTGATACAACGAAACAGGACTGTATGTCGATGACTATGAATATATATTATATATATATATATATATATTATCATTAGACATATTATAGATTAAGACACACACACACGCACACACACACACACACACACATATGTGTGTGTGTGTGTGTGTGTGTGTGTGTATTGAAGCGTCATATATTAGAACCCTTCAACCCACTAGAAATGATATCGCATTCGAGAAAAGCAGTAACGTTTTAAAATGCCTGGCGTAGTTCTTATTCGACGGACTTTGTTAACGGTGTCCACGAACTTGCTGATTTTAATACTCGAATTTTTAGTCGACCTATAGTTTTAATCAACTTTTCATCGACTCTATATATTTTAACTAAGCGCCGTTTACTGTATATTTTAGTTTTCACTTTTAATTCTCATTTTCGCTCCTTCGGACTTTTACTTCAACACCTGATCATGATTTATGGATGAATCGAAAGCGCTCGTGACAGCAACAACTATTGAACTTTTATTAATATTTTTGATTTTCATACAAAAAAAGATTATACGGAAAATTTAAAATTTAAGCAAAGAATCATAAAGCAAAGTGTCACTATTGAATTTAATAACATTTGCTTGAATATATATATATATATATATATATATATATATATATATATATATATATATGTATGTATGTATGTATGTATGTATGTGTGTGTGTGTGTGTGTGTGTTTACATATCCGACATTTTTTACACTTTTTTATCTGGCAATTTATAACTACAATAAATTGCGGTTTCATTTAACGCCTTAACTAGCAAATTCTAGCATTGCTACAAATATAATTTGCTGATTTCGTTATGTCCTCTGATGAGAAGAAGAAGAAGAAGAAGAAGAAGAAGAAGAAGAAGAAGAAGAAGAAGAAGAAGAAGAATAGCATTCTTAAAAATCCTCAGAATAAGGACTTTGCAAATTGTTTTTTTTTGGGGGGGGGAGTATTCAGTCGAACAATAAATTTTTATTGTAAAGTTCAACTTACAGTTTTAATTTTTTTCTTATATATATATATATATATATATATATATATATATATATATATATAATATTGGAAAAGTTCTTTATTAATCGAATCCAAAATTAGCTCTCAAATAGTAAAACAAATATTTTTGCATAGTTTTTACAGTGAATAAACGTATATCTCGAATAAAAAATTGTGTATAGAATCCCTATTTACAGAGTTCGATTTATAATGTGGGGAAAAGTCGATGGATTATTTGGGTTTGATTAGACTTGTTTATTTCAAATTCTTTTTCAATACAAACAGCAAATCAAGCAGACTGATCAGTTTGTATTATTTAGATTCTTCAGACTATTGTCCTCATGCTGAGTGTTTTTTTCACAACGTTTCAGTCGATGTAACTTTCGGTCCTTATTAGATGTATCTTGTTGAACTCGGGAATCTTTCTCTCAAACTCGGAAATAGTTCTGTCAAAATCGGTAATCTGCACAGAATCCTGAACGGAGTTATTTAATTTAATCCATGAGGGTAGCATGCTCTTGTGCCGTCAGTCATGACCAAGTAGAAGTCTTATGCAATTCACAATTGTATTTTGAGTGTTACCTGCACTGAAGATTGAACCCTCAACCTCCAAAAGAACAACTGAATTTAACCAAGTACTTTATCCACTACGCCATGTTATGCAAATAACACCCAGGATGATAACAGTAGTTCATAGAATATAAATGATACGAATAAGCAATCCTCATCTTAAAAACGAATAAGCAATCCTCATCTTAAAAACGAATAAGCAATCCTCATCTTAAAAACAAATAAGCAATCCTCATCTTAAAAACGAATAAGCAATCCTCATCTTAAAAACGAATAAGCAATCCTCATCTTAAAAACGAATAAGCAATCCTCATCTTAAAAACGAATAAGCAATCCTCATCTTAAAAACGAATAAGCAATCCTAATCTTAAAAACGAATAAGCAATCCTCATCTTAAAAACGAATAAGCAATCCTCATCTTAAAAACGAATAAGCAATCCTCATCTTAAAAACAAATAAGCAATCCTCATCTTAAAAACGAATAAGCAATCCTCATCTTAAAAACGAATAAGCAATCCTCATCTTAAAAACGAATAAGCAATCCTCATCTTAAAAACGAATAAGCAATCCTCATCTTAAAAACGAATAAGCAATCCTCATCTTAAAAACGAATAAGCAATCCTCATCTTAAAAACGAATAAGCAATCCTCATCTTAAAAACGAATAAGCAATCCTCATCTTAAAAACGAATAAGCAATCCTAATCTTAAAAACGAATAAGCAATCCTCATCTTAAAAACGAATAAGCAATCCTCATCTTAAAAACGAATAAGCAATCCTCATCTTAAAAACAAATAAGCAATCCTCATCTTAAAAACGAATAAGCAATCCTCATCTTAAAAACGAATAAGCAATCCTCATCTTAAAAACGAATAAGCAATCCTCATCTTAAAAACGAATAAGCAATCCTCATCTTAAAAACGAATAAGCAATCCTCATCTTAAAAACGAATAAGCAATCCTCATCTTAAAAACGAATAAGCAATCCTCATCTTAAAAACGAATAAGCAATCCTCATCTTAAAAACGAATAAGCAATCCTCATCTTAAAAACGAATAAGCAATCCTAATCTTAAAAACGAATAAGCAATCCTCATCTTTAAAACGAATAAGCAATCCTCATCTTTAAAACGAATAAGCAATCCTCATCTTAAAAACGAATAAGCAATCCTAATCTTAAAAACGAATAAGCAATCCTCATCTTAAAAACGAATAAGCAATCCTCATCTTAAAAACAAATAAGCAATCCTCATCTTAAAAACGAATAAGCAATCCTCATCTTAAAAACGAATAAGTAATCCTCATCTTAAAAACGAATAAGCAATCCACATCTTAAAAACGAATAAGCAATCCTCATCTTAAAAACGAATAAGCAATCCTCATCTTTAAAACGAATAAGCAATCCTCATCTTAAAAACGAATAAGCAATCCTCATCTTAAAAACGAATAAGCAATCCTCATCTTAAAAACGAATAAGCAATCCTCATCTTAAAAACGAATAAGCAATCCTCATCTTAAAAACAAATAAGCAATCCTCATCTTAAAAACGAATAAGCAATCCTCATCTTAAAAACGAATAAGCAATCCTCATCTTAAAAACGAATAAGCAATCCTCATCTTTAAAACGAATAAGCAATCCTCATCTTAAAAACGAATAAGCAATCCTCATCTTAAAAACGAATAAGCAATCCTCATCTTAAAAACGAATAAGCAATCCTCATCTTAAAAACGAATAAGCAATCCTCATCTTAAAAACGAATAAGCGATCCTCATCTTAAAAACGAATAAGCAATCCTCATCTTAAAAACGAATAAGCAATCCTCATCTTAAAAACGAATAAGCAATCCTTATCTTAAAAACGAATAAGCAATCCTAATCTTAAAAACGAATAAGCAATCCTCATCTAAAAATCGAATAAGCAATCCTCATCTTAAAAACGAATAAGCAATCCTAATCTTAAAAACGAATAAGCAATCCTCATCTTAAAAACGAATAAGCAATCCTCATCTTAAAAACGAATAAGCAATCCTCATCTTAAAAACGAATAAGCAATCCTCATCTTAAAAACGAATAAGCAATCCTCATCTTAAAAACGAATAAGCAATCCTCATCTTAAAAACGAATAAGCAATCCTCATCTTAAAAACGAATAAGCAATCCTCATCTTTAAAACGAATAAGCAATCCTCATCTTAAAAACGAATAAGCAATCCTCATCTTTAAAACGAATAAGCAATCCTCATCTTTAAAACGAATAAGCAATCCTCATCTTAAAAACGAATAAGCAATCCTCATCTTAAGAACGAATAAGCAATCCTCATCTTAAAAACGAATAAGCAATCCTCATCTTAAAAACAAATAAGCAATCCTCATCTTAAAAACGAATAAGCAATCCTCATCTTAAAAACGAATAAGCAATCCTCATCTTTAAAACGAATAAG
Source organism: Euprymna scolopes (assembly GCF_053919585.1). Classification (NCBI taxonomy): domain Eukaryota; kingdom Metazoa; phylum Mollusca; class Cephalopoda; order Sepiida; family Sepiolidae; genus Euprymna; species Euprymna scolopes. Next base: position 2,521,168 of record NC_136493.1, read on the forward strand.
CAATCCTCATCTTAAAAACGAATAAGCAATCCTCATCTTAAAAACGAATAAGCAATCCTCATCTTAAAAACGAATAAGCAATCCTCATCTTAAAAACGAATAAGCAATCCACATCTTAAAAACGAATAAGCAATCCTCATCTTAAAAACGAATAAGCAATCCTCATCTTTAAAACGAATAAGCAATCCTCATCTTAAAAACGAATAAGCAATCCTCATCTTAAAAACGAATAAGCAATCCTCATCTTAAAAACGAATAAGCAATCCTCATCTTAAAAACGAATAAGCAATCCTCATCTTAAAAACAAATAAGCAATCCTCATCTTAAAAACGAATAAGCAATCCTCATCTTAAAAACGAATAAGCAATCCTCATCTTAAAAACGAATAAGCAATCCTCATCTTAAAAACGAATAAGAAATCCTCATCTTAAAAACGAATAAGCAATCCTCATCTTTAAAACGAATAAGCAATCCTCATCTTAAAAACGAATAAGCAATCCTCATCTTAAAAACGAATAAGCAATCCTCATCTTAAAAACGAATAAGCAATCCTCATCTTAAAAACGAATAAGCAATCTTCATCTTAAAAACGAATAAGCAATCCTCATCTTAAAAACGAATAAGCAATCCTCATCTTAAAAACGAATAAGCAATCCTCATCTTAAAAACGAATAAGCAATCCTCATCTTAAAAACGAATAAGCAATCCTCATCTTAAAAACGAATAAGCAATCCTCATCTTAAAAACGAATAAGCAATCCTCATCTTAAAAACGAATAAGCAATCCTCATCTTAAAAACGAATAAGCAATCCTCATCTTAAAAACTAATAAGCAATCCTCATCTTAAAAACGAATAAGCAATCCTCATCTTAAAAACGAATAAGCAATCCTCATCTTAAAAACGAATAAGCAATCCTAATCTTAAAAACGAATAAGCAATCCTCATCTTTAAAACGAATAAGCAATCCTCATCTTTAAAACGAATAAGCAATCCTCATCTTAAAAACGAATAAGTAATCCTCATCTTAAAAACGAATAAGCAATCCTCATCTTAAAAACGAATAAGCAATCCTCATCTTAAAAACGAATAAGCAATCTTCATCTTAAAAACGAATAAGCAATCCTCATCTTAAAAACGAATAAGCAATCCTCATCTTAAAAACGAATAAGCAATCCTCATCTTAAAAACGAATAAGCAATCCTCATCTTAAAATCGAATAAGCAATCCTCATCTTAAAAACGAATAAGCAATCCTCATCTTAAAAACGAATAAGCAATCCTCATCTTAAAAACGAATAAGCAATCCTCATCTTAAAAACAAATAAGCAATCCTCATCTTAAAAACGAATAAGCAATCCTAATCTTAAAAACGAATAAGCAATCCTCATCTTAAAAACGAATAAGCAATCCTCATCTTAAAATGAATAAGCAATCCTCATCTTAAAAACGAATAAGCAATCCTCATCTTAAAAACGAATAAGCAATCTTCATCTTAAAAACGAATAAGCAATCCTCATCTTAAAAACGAATAAGCAATCCTCATCTTAAAAACGAATAAGCAATCCTCATCTTAAAAACGAATAAGCAATCCTCATCTTAAAAACGAATAAGCAATCCTCATCTTAAAAACGAATAAGCAATCCTCATCTTAAAAACGAATAAGCAATCCTCATCTTAAAAACGAATAAGCAATCCTCATCTTAAAAACGAATAAGCAATCCTCATCTTAAAAACAAATAAGCAATCCTCATCTTAAAAACGAATAAGCAATCCTAATCTTAAAAACGAATAAGCAATCCTCATCTTAAAAACGAATAAGCAATCCTCATCTTAAAATGAATAAGCAATCATCATCTTTAAAACGAATAAACAATCCTCATCTTAAAAACGAATAAGCAATCCTCATCTTAAAAACGAATAAGCAATCCTCATCTTAAAAACGAATAAGCAATCCTAATCTTAAAAACGAATAAGCAATCCTCATCTTAAAAACGAATAAGCAATCCTCATCATAAAAACGAATAAGCAATCCTCATCTTAAAAACGAATAAGCAATCCTCATCATAAAAACGAATAAGCAATCCTCATCTTAAAAACGAATAAGCAATCCTCATCTTTAAAACGAATAAGCAATCCTCATCTGAAAAACGAATAAGCAATCCTAATCTTAAAAACGAATAAGCAATCCTCATCTTAAAAACGAATAAGCAATCCTCATCTTAAAAACGAATAAGCAATCCTCATCTTAAAAACGAATAAGCAATCCTCATCTTAAAAACTAATAAGCAATCCTAATCTTAAAAACGAATAAGCAATCCTCATCTTTAAAACGAATAAGCAATCCTCATCTTAAAAACGAATAAGCAATCCTCATCTTAAAAACGAATAAGCAATCCTCATCTTAAAAACGAATAAGCAATCCTCATCTTAAAAACGTAAGACTAATCGATTAGAATTGTCGTTCAGTAGAGAAACGAAATATTGTTGTAATAAAATGAAATCTTCTTACCTGTTTTAAAATTTTATTTGGAAGGAAAACCCTGACCAAGACCAGATGAGTGACACTGAGGCCAATATTGAAAGTCAGACAAAAATAGCGCAGTGGTTACAGTATTGGAAAAATCAATTGTAAAAGTGATTTTCTCCTGAAGATTGAAGGTTCAATTTTTAGCGACTGAAAAATACAATTGCGAATTACTTAGGACTTTATTATCCAGTATGCAGGAACGAGAGCATGCTACCCTTCGTAAAGTAAATAAAGCTTTCCATTCAAAATTCCGTCCAGATTCCCGAGTTCAACAGAAACATTCACCGAGTTCAGCAAACTACATCTGAAGAAGGTCGGAGGTTATATCAACCGAAACATAGTGAAAATGACACTCAAGATGAGATCTTTGTAGTCTGTAAGTTTCAAATAATACGAATATGATTGACATATTGTTTATTAATCAAACATGCTTATCTGTAGCGTGTCTTATAGATGATAACCGACAAACAAGATAAAGCACAGCAATATTTGGCCATGTGTGTGTTAAAAACGGAAATCTCCACAAAAGGTTAGATTAAGTAAGCAAAAAGAATTTTCCATTCGTGGTTAAGTTAAACGTTGAATTGACGTGTTCAGGAAGTTACATCATGGCAGGAAGTATCGTGCCAAGAAGAGAAATAGATTCTATCCCAAATAGATATTGGTTTTTGGGTGTCGACTGTCGAAGAGAACAGACATCTGTTTTTTAGACTCTTCCACAACTACTAAGGATGGCCGGTGAGCTGCAATCATCAAACTGAATTTGCTGTAAAAAAATAAAATAAAATAAAATAAAAAAATAAAATAAAATAAATTAGCAAGAAAATCGTATTAGTTGTGTGTGCTTTTTATGTTGCAACATGCTATTAGAGTGACTACGACCACTTGATAAATCACGGCGAACATTCACAGCAGATGTGTCATCTGTAGGTCAAGCAAATGCTCGTCTAAGGTTTCACCTTTGTTCAAATAGATTCTGCAAATGACATTCGGTGAAATGAACAGTTTCTCATTTGAAAATCAACAAACATAGAACGACAGCTGGAACAGAACAATACAAACCAAAAGGCACTTCTGCAGTTTAGGTTTGGAAGCCATTTTTTTTTTCAGTTTTAAAGAATTCCAAAGGGAGACAATTTAAAGAGTTAATTCCAAGGGAAGACAATTTAAAGAGTTATTTCCAAGGGAAGACAATTTAAAGAGTTATTTTCAAGGGAAGACAATTTAAAGAGTTATTTCCAAGGGAAGACAATTTAAAGAGTTATTTCCAAGGGAAGACAATTTAAAGAGTTATTTCCAAGGGAAGACAATTTAAAGAGTTATTTTCAAGGGAAGACAATTTAAAGAGTTATTTCCAAGGGAAGACAATTTAAAGAGTTATTTCCAAGGGAAGACAATTTAAAGAGTTATTTCCAAGGGAAGACAATTTAAAGAGTTATTTTCAAGGGAAGACAATTTAAAGAGTTATTTCCAAGGGAAGACAATTTAAAGAGTTATTTCCAAGGGAAGACAATTTAAAGAGTTATTTCCAAGGGAAGACAATTTAAAGAGTTATTTCCAAGGGAAGACAATTTAAAGAGTTAATTCCAAGGGAAGACAATTTAAAGAGTTATTTCCAAGGGAAGACAATTTAAAGAGTTATTTTCAAGAGAAGACAATTTAAAGAGTCAAATTGTATGTTATAACTGGACGTATACTGAATATAATTAGATCCATCTCAGACAATAGGATCACCCAGGTTATCATTGATGGACCTAAATCCAAACAGCATAACATTAATGTGAGAGTGCCTCAAGGGTCGATCCTTGGACCGCTATTATTTCTGATATTCATTAATGATATCCCTGATTATATTGTGTCTGAGATGGGTATATTTGCTGATGCTGCAATGCTCTATAACATGCAGGTAGGGAAGAACCGATGTATACAAATCTAAGACAATGGCAGAATCATTAGAAAATTACCTCCAGACCATAGTAGAATGGAGCCATAAATGGATGGTAACATTTAATGCTAGTAAGACTAAGCTGCTCTCGTTTAACAATTACAAGAAGCCTCTCCAACTACTGCTATCTATGACAAATAACTCCTTACTTGAGAATTCTTCCTTCAAACTCCTCGGCTTAACATTCACAAGAAATATATGAATTGGAACAAATACACTGAGGCCATTATGAAGGCTGCTGTAAGGAAGGTGAGCTCCCTCTATCATGCTAGAAAACTACTCACACATGAGAGTATCCTGTACTGCTACAAAACCACCATTCGCCCAATGCATGGAGTAGTGTTGCAACATCTGGGCTAGTGCATCTACCACTAGTCTCACTCTCTTGTTGCATCTCTGTTTTACAAGTATTTTAATGGAATGTGCTCTGATGAACTTGTTGCACTTGTGCCCCCTCGATGTACATAACTCGCTTAGCAATAAAATCTCACCCCTTCACTGTCGAGGTCCCTAAATGCCAAAAAGCTTTCTACTCTGCAGAAGTTTAAATGTAATGCAAACCAACATCTTGTTAATCTTTCCTGGGCATGCCCCCCCCCAAAAAAAAAGAAAAGTTGTTTAAGTTTCGTGTAACTTATTATTAAAAGCAAAAACAAAAACAAACAACACACAAAATAAAACATTATCTGAAGATTCATTGAATTAAAAAAAATTCCAGTAGCTTCTTTTTTCTCTTTCTGCTGACTGTTTTCCTCGTACCTATAGCTTTGGTCTTTTCAAAACTAAGGTCACTAGGCATCTCCTGTATTTGCAATAATCATCTTTCGTTCTTGTTAGCATCAAATGGCTTCATGCCTTGTCTGGAGTGATTTTCATAAAAAAGCTCTTACTAACTACAATTTCTTCCCCTCTCAAGTCTAACACTAAATCACCTTTAAACGATAGTAAACAGTAAAGTAAAAAGGTTCTATTTAAATTCTATTAGTGAAAATCTCCTCAGAATCGTCGAATCTGATGCCTCTAATATTGTATTAGCAGAAATATATAAAATTGGGTGACCGTAAAGATTTATTAATAGTTCGACTTTATTGCTTTTTTAATCACAAAAAAAAGAAAACTTTAATACATACGTGTTGGGTGTTTAGTGCTTGCTATAGAAATAAGCTTCTTTTCATGAAGAAAGAGGACACAAGGAGACGCTTGCTGAATTTTTTTCAAGGTTTTATTTGGAGAGAACTGACTTGGGCTAATGTTTTCTTGGCAAATTATTTCCTTCTTAACTGAAACGGATGATGCGCATCGACAGCAACATACGAGGTGCCTTCAATAAGTTTCCAGCCTTTTTCTGTACAAGCATTTCAAATTGTCGTAGACTCTTGAAAATTCAATATGTTATTACTATACATATTATGAGATGACTGACCAATTTTTATGATTTCACGTTCAAATCAACAGCTTTTTTTTTTTGTTTTAATTCCATTTTCACCCCAAGCAAGGCACAGTCCCACTTTGATATAGGGGGCTACTATCAGGGACATAAGTTGCAGGGATACTATGCAAAGAGATAAACAGCAAGATGTTTGTTTACATTACACTTGAACTTCTGCATGTCAGTACAGTTGGAGAAGAAGAATCCCGGAAGGGAGTTACAATATCTAGCAGTTCTGGGGAAGAAACTATTGTTGGGAAGGTTTTCTTACAGCTAGGGATTTCTACTGTGTAGGGGTGGGATCTTGCTGCTTGTCAAGTTTGTCGGGGATATTTACATCAAGGGATACAAGTGCTTGTAGTTCATCAGAGCATTCACCATTAAAGTATTTGTAGAACAGGCAGAAGGATGCAACATTTCGTCGATGGGACAGAGGTTGAAGCTTAGATGACAGTTCAGGACCTATCAGGTTGGCGACTCTCTGTTGAATTCTGTCCAGGAGTGAGAGACTGAGTAGCAGATACACCAACCCAAATGTGACAATACTCCATACATGGATGAATGGTGGCCTTGTAGAGGTATAGGATACTTTCAGATGTAAATAGCTTTCTAGCACGGCAGAGAGAGAGAGAGAGAGAGAGAGAGAGAGAGAGAAAAGCGCCTACCTTCTTTCAGTAGCCCTGGTAATGCTCTCAATGTATCTGTTCCAACTCATGTTCCCTGTGAACGTTAAACCGAGGTGTTTAAAAGAAGTACTTTCAAATAATGTTTCTTTAGCCATTGCTATTGGTGGTTGAGAAGGTTTCTTGTAATTATTGAAGGAAACTAGATTAGTATTGGCAGTATTGAAGGTGACAATCCATTTATGCCCCCATTCCACTACAGATTGGAGGTACTCCCGCATTTATATCATATTGTTTAGATGTACAACCGTCGAGGACAACCTGGATTTTCCTCTTACTTAAGAAGGATTTAATTATGTTAAGTATTCCTCCAGTGATACTGTATGAGCTGATTTTCCTGAGAAGACCATCATGCCAAACCCTGTCAAAAGCCTTAGATATATCTAGGGCTACTGCTCTATCCTCCCCTGCTTTGTCCAGTGTATGGTATATACGTTCAGAGATTACAGTTGGGATATCTGCTGTAGAACGGGCTTGTCTAAATCCATATTGTTGCTCAGTCAGAAGTTTAGCAGCTGCAAGCTGATGGACTAAAGTTTGGTTAATTAAGGACTTAAATATTTTGGCGAAAAACGAGAGGAGGCTAATGGGGCAATAATTTAATCGGTCAGTGCTTTCACCTGAATTCTTGAAAACACGTACCACAGAAGCAGTTTTCCAACAGTCAGGAAAGCAAGATTCATTAAGGCATTTGTTGTAAATTTGGAGAGAACTAGGGAAACCTTAGCAAAGCATTTTTTCAATAGGCAGCTGGGATTAGATCAGGTCCACATGTTTTTGAGGTGTCAAGGTTTTCATATACCTGAGAAGAGGTGATTTTCAGATCATCTAGTGTGGCATCTGTCTGCAAAGGAAAGTCAGGGAGGGAGTGATTTGCTGGGTCCAATATGGAGTTAGAGGCAAACTGACTGGCAACCATGTTAGCCTTCTCGGTTGCCATACAAACAACCTCGTGATTGTTGGATAGTGTGGGAATCGTTGACTGCCCATTATTTATTACACTGTTGTAGATTTTCCAAAAATCTTGGGTTCCTAATTTCTGTGCTTTGATGCATGGTGGTTTCAGTGTATTCTCTCTTAGCTGTCACTATTTCTCTCTTACAATTACTTCTAGCTTCTATAAACTTCTGTCTGTTTGAACTAGACTTATGCCAGTTAAATCTCTGGTACGCATGCTGCCTTTGAGTAATGGCAGCTGCACAATAAACCATTGAGAGAACGGGGCTTGCTATAAAATTTCAGCGTGGGAACATGTGCTTTAATCGCCATTTTGAATCATTCAGTGGTCTCGTTTGCGCACTATTCAGCGCGAAGATATTTCACTACAGAGCATCTCTGACTGATGATATCCCTGATGGCTTCCCAGTCTGCCTTTGTTGTTTTGAGCAATGTCTCTTCAGTTTCAGGTCAAGAATTTAGGGCAATTTCCACCATTATCACAGTGTGACCAGCATTCTGGAGTGGGCTGTGGGCATTCGTTACACAATCATCGGTAGCTGTGATCAAAAATAGATCTAGAAGTGAGGCATGTTGATCTTACTGGTCTGGGAAACGTATCGGAAATGTAACCATCTGTGAGCTACAGCAGGAATTGGAATACATCCTACTAAAGCCTGATTGTCAAATGAAAATGCAATCTGGACGTGAGGATGCTTTAGAAGAATTACATGCAATAAAATTCTTTGTTTTAAAAAATGCCACAGAAATGTATGGACTGCTTTTGGACCATCTTGTATAAATCGAGCATCAGTTTTTGAGTGGCATAAGAGATTCAAAGAAGGCAGGGGGTCTGTGAGGGTGATGAAAGGTATGGAAGACGTAAGGAAGTCAAAAAACTAGAGTTTGATTGGCCAAATAAAGAATTTCATGGATAAGGACCGTCGTGTGTCTATAAAGAAAATAAGTGCACAATTTGATGTCAGTGTGGGAACTGTACACGCACACTATTTGCAAGGAACTGAAGATGTGAAAGATTTGCGCAAAGTTTGTCTCAAGTGTGCTCCACTATGAGGCTGTCATTATGAGATAATTGAGATGAAAGAGATTGTGATGAGTGTCATTGACACACAAGAGGACTTCCATGGGACCTTCCAGTAGTTGTTGGAATGGTACAAGTGCATTACAGCTGGAGGAGATTACTTTGAAGCGGACGAGTTTCCTGTACGTACTCTCAATAAAAGTGAAAAAAGTCTGGCACCTTATTGAAGACATCTCATATTCATTCAGATTATCTACAAAATCTTCTACAAATTATTTGCATGATTTTTACATACGTTATATGTGCTTGTATGATGCCGCCACCTCCCTTTATCAATCTAGTGGTTGCTATAGAAATAAGCTTCCTTCCATTAAGAAAAGAAACACAAGGAGCCGTTCGCTGAGTTTTTTCAAGGTTTTATTTTGAAGAAAACTGAATTAGGAGAGAGAAAGAATAATGTTATCTTAGCTAACTAATTTTCTTTTCAACTTTCAAAATTAACTGAAATGAATGATGCACACGGACAATTCACCTTTTTTACATTTAAGTCTTTTATAACCATAAATATGATGCAGATGATTAAAAAAATATTTGTTAATTTTAGATGGTAGCATACTGAATGTAAGCAATGGACAGTTGCAATGGACATATCTAATAGCTTTGACTTGTGGCGTTTCTCTGCATCCATTTGGAGACCGTCGCTCCCTTATGGGGAGACCTGTTTAACCCATCTTGTTTCCTTGACTTCTCGGACCTAACTCATTAAAATTAACTCGGCTTGTTTAAACTGGTACATCTGACATGTCACGTCTGGTTCCCATTGGATACTTCCGGTGCAAACTGACCGATCAACCCAGTTTGATACATATCACAACATGACTCGTTTACCCTTTCTGCACTTGCATGCTCGCTGAACTTATTTTCCGATGATTCAATCTATGTTGTTTACTCTGCGAGACAGATAGATAGACAGATACAGACAGATAGACAATTAGATGGTCTGAAATATAGATAGACAATTATACAGACAACTAGCTAGACTGATAGATAGACAATTATATAAATTGATAGGTAGATAGACAATTATATAGACTGATAGGTAGATAGACAATTATATAGACTGATAGTTAGAGAGACAATTAGATAGACTGAAAGATAGATAGACAATTAGATGGATAGACAGATAGATAGGTAGATAAATAGAGAATAACTCAAGATGAGAACAGTATTCAGAAGAATTGCAGTAAAATTAAATCTTATTTATAAAACTCACTGTATCTGTCAGTCTACATGTTTTCAAACTGCATCTTCTTAGAGACACAAGCACAAGGCAAGTGGTTGGTTAAACGATTGCATTTCTTGTGGACCATTTTTTTATATAGGTCTTTAGCCGGTAAAAATAGCTGCTAAGGGGTCAAAAATTGAAAGAAATTGCAACTTGGTAAATTTAAAGTGACTTCTCACAGAAGAGATGTTGCGAGTTTGTCTCTGATGTATCGTTATTTTCATGGAAAGTGTTCGACTGAGCTTCAATTTATGGTCCCCCCTCGCCAAACTTTCACAAGAAACACTCGTCTAGCTGTAAACACTATCAATAATTCCCCCCACTCTTTATCTGTGCCTAAACCTAAACGTAGATTCCATGAACAAAGCTTTTTTCTTAGAACTGCACGCCTGTGGAATTGTCTTCCATTTTCCTGCTTTCCGGCTGACTACAATATGGTTGTCTTCAAGTCTAACGTAAATAAGTTCTTGATGAGCCGTTCCATATAAGTTATCAACTTTACCAAATTTTCATTACTAATGATTACTATAATGTCCAATTTTCTACTGTACACTCTTTAACCCTTATCCTTGAGTGGCCTCTTGGCCATGATAATGTGGTGATGCCTATGTATATAAAAAAAAAAAATTGCTTTGCTACGCACGTGGAAATATATACACATTTGTAAATTAATGTTAGTTTATTTTTAGCGATCTCTTATCCAACTGACGATGGCTCAGACAATAATATCTTAGGTAGGAGTGAAATTTTGGTTTTGGTTTCGATTTCAGCTGATGACATCCAAGCCATATTTTGTTTCTGTTTTTGATATCACTACTATGTATTAGGTAGATTATTTATAAAAGTGAGAAATTGTGCATGTGTGAGGACACTTTTCAACCTATATACTCAACGAATATTTGATCTACAGACTTGAAATTTGGTATATAGGGTATTCAGACATGTGGAAAACTTTTTAATCCGTTTCAACTGGAAAAAAAGGGCTGCTAAGGAGTGTAAGCTGAAAAAATAATAATACTTACATGCATATGTCTCAGTTTCTTTGTTTTTTTTTTAATTTTAAAGGAATTTAACGTTACGTTTAATACCTACAGTATTTTTATTTATAATAAATAAGAATTCTGCATTAATTAAAATATAATATTTATGCATATTTTATGGCTGGGCGACTTGCTAGTATATCTAAAGCAGTGAGAATGTGTGTGAGAGGGCAATTCTCACCTATATACTCAACGAATTTTTTATCTAAAGACTTGAAATTTGGTATATAGAGTATTCAGATATGTGAGAAACTGTTTAATCAGTTTTTATCCGGAAAAAAGGGTAGCTTATAGTCAAATTGAAAATTTGGTATATGGGGGTGGGGTTATTAGATTTTCAACTTTTTCATGACTTCACATGCGTGCATTGCCGACAGATTATTTATGTTAAAAATAAGTAGGTTTGAAAACACTTTTTAAAGAGCGTGTGAAGCTGGCCTAATGGTTATCGTACTTGACTCACTGTCCTTAGGTTTTGGTTTCGATCTCAGTTCAAGTATTTTTTCTTTTACTTACAAGAAATGAATTGTTTAGAAAAACATAATATTCGCATGCATATGTCACAGTTTCTGTATAAATTAAAATATAATATTTATGTGTATTTTATGACCAGGCAACGCCGGGTGGCCTGCTAGTACAAAATTTATTTAAAGAATATAAAAACACTTTATTTATACAGAAAACAGTAATTTGTTTATTCTTAATAGTACTGAGCCTGACAAACATTTATTATTTCAAAATTATGAATTCTGTTAACAGTAAATAATACAAATTGATTTAGAAAACACCATGGAATTTCCTGAGAATAAACAAAACAAATCACAAGAAACTTTATTATTTTATTTTTTTTTTCATATATACACAAATTTTTGTTTAATAATTAAAGTTTGATTTAATTCGAAAAAAAAAAAAAAATATATCAAGTTGTTTTGTGAAAAGCCTTGAACATTTATTTCTTTTATTCTTGACAAAAAATAAACAAGGTGCATAGGAAAAAGGGGTGATTGACTTCTGGGTTCCGTCATCAAATCTAATCCAAAGATTATGATTCTTTGAAAAGAATTATTCTTTTCATTAAAGAAATGCGTCGCAAAAAAAAACAAAAAACAAAAAAAAGCTTGTAAAATATACGAATCATGTCCTAGAAACAAAATGGCTGAGATAAAGTTTTATGTAAAAACGAAACTGAAATGACACATGAAACCAGTACACAAAAAAAAAAAAAAAACCCCTCAATAAACAGAAACGAAATAAAAAGCATTGTTCAATTATTTGGAAAATATTTTTTTTGTTACTGAAAATAAAGTCTTGTGTAATTATTATTTTCAATTTACGTTTTTAACTTATAGATACATTGAAAGATTTCAGTTATGTGGGCCAAGTGTTCTTCCTGTGAAGAACTTGTGGTCAAAATTTCATTGATATAAGCGAAGACAAAGGGTAGTCCATGAAAGATTTCATCAATGAATCTTTGGAATGCCTGGGCGGCATTACACAGTCCAACAAGTAGGCATGTGAATTCAAATAGTCTGAAAGGAGTGCAAATCGCAATCTTAGGAATGTCTTCTTTACACACGCAAACCGACTCTGTAATGAAATGAACTGTTGTGTACTGATACAGCCTTACAAAGGTAAGCTAAACTTTGAAAAATAAAGAACAAAGGAACTCTACAATCCCTGAATTAACTCTGTATCCACATTAAACAGAATATGTTAATCTCATGATCGTAGAGATCAACAAACGCACATGTACACACACTTGCTATTATACATTTTCCACAAAAAGCTATTGTCTGTATAAAGAAATGTATGAATATTATTTACTTGTTTTAAATAAACTTTACAATTATACAGAAATAACTCGGAATCAATTTTCATTAATTTAGGTTCTTGAATGCGCAATGCCACCACAACAAACTAAAAACTTTAAGTGACACACAATCAGGTACGATATGCGCCACATATACCAAGTGTTTTACATATGCAAACCGATCCGGTAAGAAATGAACTTTCGTATACTATCCAGCTTTATTGAGGTAAGCCAAAACATTGCAGAACATGAACAAGCTAACTCTACAATCATGAATTACCTCAGTAACAACTTTAAACATAATATTTAATCTCAGTTCACACCTGATTGGCAGAGATCAACAACGCATGCACACACACAGTCTTATGCATTTTTCACCACAAATTAAAAAATGTATAAATATTTTTTCATGTTTAAATAACTACGATTGTAAATAAATTAACTCGGTATCAATTGTCATTAATTTATGTTGTCGAACACACAACAAACTAAAGTATTCAACTTTAAATAATTACACATCTTCATTTTTTTTTGTTTCCATTTCATTCAGTTTTTTTTTTTTTTATTAGTGTGCAGGTTTCGTATTTCGCTTTTATTTCAGTCAGTTTCTATTTTTACATAAAACTATCTCAGCCAGCCATTTTGTTTCTAGGCCACTATTTGTAAACTTTACAAGGAAAAATAAAAATAAAATAGAGAATGATTTTGATGTTTTCTTTTTATTATTTTGCTAAAGGAATTTCAAATTTTTTGTCAACAGAAAAGATTTGTCTCAAGTTTTGAAACTCTTACTACAACGCACTCGCTATTTCAATGGTGACCCAATCTTCCGAGACTTGTCCATTAAGGAAATAAGTGAAAACTCTTTGCATTTGAAAACAGTTGTCTGAAAGCATGGTTATAAAAATCTGCCTGAATAGAATAACCTAAATTAAAGAAACGCTTGAGTTTCAAAATTACATCGTCGAGATTATGACGAAAATAATAATAAACTGTTTTGGTTGATCGGCTGTTTTATGGCATATCAACCCTATTTGGGTTATTCAATGCCGAATCTAGTTATTTTATCAAATTTTTTATGCTTCAAGTTGTTTATATCTTCAGATATTTATTCATGGTGTTTGGTTTGGTTGTTTTGTAGAGAAAAAATGTTTTTGTTTTTGGCTTCACACAACATGATTGAGTTTTGCAAAAAGGAAAGAAAAAAAACCCATCAAGGTTTCTTGCATTTTCAGCCAGGAAAGCCATTATCTTCAGACAACCTGATCTTATAGCACCAGAGGACAATTGGATTGGCCACATCGTCAGAAGAGATTCTGAAAGCAATGTTTACCAAGCATTCCAGGAAGATTTTCTTGATAAAAGAGTTTATGGTGGGCCTCGAAAGCGCTGGACTGATCAAATTCAGAGCAATGTAGAACTTCTTTTGCGAATGATGGAACGATTAGCAAAGCCAAGATCAATATGAAAAGATTGTGGTATCCATTATATTGCGTAAACATTTTAAGTTTTTTGCAATGAAGGAATTTTGGGTTTTGTGATTTTTCGACTGATTTTTTTGTGGCCTTCATCAGATGTTAAAATGCAATCGCTGAAGCGTCTTTGCCAAAAGTTGCACAACAGAATCGTTGGAGAATGTATCGTTGTGAAAAGAATAAAAGCAACAAGTTTACAATTTTTCAAATAATTGACGATTAGAGCTGTTTTATATCGACCTCTTTTATATCGAACCCCTTTTCCTCGCCACAAATTTAAAGAAAACAGAAAAAGAGATAAGTGAGTGTTGAAATGAAAAAAAAAGGGAAAAAAAAAAGAAAAAAGAGAGAAAAGAAAGAAAAAATAGAAAAAAGGAAGGAAAAAATGGAAAAAAAGGAAGAGAAAAAAAAAAAGAGAAGATGCTGCCGTTCATATTATCATGCTATGGTGACTGTGCATCTGGGAAGAGCGTAGGGAACCAATACTGCCTTTCATGTTCGGCCTGATCATCCACCCAAGCCAGTCCTTCTTTTAACATGTATTCCTGCGAAAAAAACAAAACATGAAATCATTCGTCGTGATCACTGTGTAAAAAAAAAACAAAAAACTATTCTTTGGAGGATCAACCAGGTTTTCAGTCATTTGTACCGTTATTTTTTCATATAAAAGAATGGGCTGAGGCAGAGAAGTTTTAATAGAAAAGATATTACACTTTTTCATTTTTTCTATTTTGATTTTATGATCTTGCTAATAAAATATTATGTTCACAATAACACTGTGCAATAAATTTCAGGTTAAAAGAAGTTAAACATGTTACTTAAGTTTTGGTGTAAAAAAATAATCTGATACTAAATCCGACCTTTATTTCTCTAGATCAGTCACCGTTTTCGTGTAGTATAAATCATATTATTGGTTACGTATTAAAAACACAGAATTGTTAGTTTAAACAACATTTGTCTCTTAACCCTCTTTTGTCGAGCATCATTTTCCATTTTTATGGTCCTGGATATGTCCTTTTTTTTTTTTTTTTTTTTTTTTTTTACACAGTGATCACCACTTATCAAGGCCCGGAAGCCACTCAGGGATAAGGGTTATTGCAAGTACATTACGTTAGTGTGGAGATTTGATGAAGTTTTTACTTAAGGGGGCGGTTCATTAGGAATTTGTTAACATTGGACTTGAAGACATCTAAGTTGTAGTCCGGTTGGAAGCAGGCAAACGGAACAGAGTTCCACAGGCGTGCAGTTCTAAGAAAGAAGCTTTGTTCATGGAATCTGCGTTTTGATTTAGGCACAGATATAGAGTGGGGGAAATTTTTCACAGTGGATTCAGCTAGACGGGTGTTTTTCGTGAAAGATTGGCGAGGGGGGACCAGAGATTGGAGTTCAGACGAGCACCTGCCATGGAAATAACAATAAAACAAGGATAGGCTCGCAACGTCTCTTCTGTGGGAGAGAGGTTGCAGGGTAGAGAAAAGGGCATCCCCTACTAAGCCACAAAGTCTATTTTGTACTCTGTCAAGGTAGATGTCAACGAATGATTTAAGTATGTGTTTAGGGAGGTCATTGATGTAGATCAGGAAGAGAGTTGGGCCCAGGATTGACCCCTGAAGGACTCCAGCATTTATATTGCAGGCCTCCGATTTTTGTCCATCTACCACTACTCTTATGAGCCTATCGGAGAGAAATGATTTAATGATTGAGAAAACATTTCCAGTTATACCGTAGCTGGAAATCTTGTGAAGTAGACCCTTATGCCATACCTTGAACTATATCCAGTGATGAGGCCCCAGTTTGCGGGCTTTGGAGAGTGTGGAGCCACCCTTTAATTACCATTGCTCCCAGGTCCTCTCTGACCCGGAGTGGTAGTACCTGTTAGGGTCCCAACTATGGGTTAAATAGAAACCGACTTGAAAACAACAAATATATTCTATTAAAACATTTTTCTTCAAAATCTTTGGATTCGGGATTAAATAACCCGAAAAGGGTTGATATGCCGTAAAATAAAAACAACCATTTTTATATTCCAGCAATAGTCTATCAACACGCCAGGGTTTCATTTTCCTTTAAAACTAAAATATCCTGATGGAATCTCTTGCCATTTTCATTGCTCACATCGCTAAGATTTTCCGCAAAATTTGCAAAAGCGATAATTTTCAAAAAAAAAAAAAAAAAAAAAAAAAAAAAAAAAAAAAAAAAATTAGTAATTGTCTGCATTTTTGAGATGAGGTGTTTTCATTGATTGAGATTGTCGAACTGACTTCCTCATCTTGATTGTTATAGACACAACGTTTGGGCCATTTTGCCCTCCGGCCTTCATCAGGTGTTTTGTATCGAACTGGAGAACCGTTTGTTAGGAGTCTTGAACCCAACCCTTTATTATTATTACGGGGGTACCACGTTTGGACTCCAGCTAGGCTCTGGGACATAGTTGCTGATTCTCTGTTTTGAATGTTACTTTTCACTGCCTTCGTTCAGGATTGAACTCAGCACCTTTGGGTAACTGTAAACTTTAATACAACGTCTAGGACCACTCAGCCATATGTCACTAGGACAAAAAAAAAAAAATAATTCGACAAAAAGATCAGAAATGTATTTTCCATGCCACTGTGCGTACAAATGTCTTTACTTTTTCTTTTTTTTTTAGTGTTGCAATAACTTACAATTGGTTAACGACATGAAATCTATACATTAAAATATGATGTACTAATATTGTTCCAATAGGTCACGGGTCGTCTATTACACGTTAAAAAGCAAGACAAAAAGTTTATAATAGTTAGTCATCTGGAAATGTAAATAAATTTATCAATTTGTTGAGAAAAACCAAAGTTATTCATTTTTAATTATGGCATTTTCTTTTTTAAAGGATTAAATGTGTCGACGAAAAAGGATTGTAATTAAAAACAAATCTCAAATCCGTTGTACATACCAATGCTTTCATGGCTCTTTCCTTTTCCCAGTTGAGTGCACCTTCAAGTCCGGAGACGGTCACATAATAAGATTTCTAAAAGAGACAAAGAAAAGAACAAGTAAAGATCTGGACCAAATTTGGCACAAAGGGGATACATGCACCCGTAAAATATGCACACAGCAACAAAAAAACATGAAAAACAAAAAAACAACAAAATAAAACAAAAAAAAACGACTGCAAAACAAAAACAAAAGGAAAATTAAAGGCGATTGTAAGACTACCATTAAATGGGCTGGTAAAGTAAAGATCTGGACCAAATTTGGCACAAAGGGGATACGTGCACCCGTAAAATATGCACACAACAACAAAAAAACAAAAAAAAAACGACTGCAAAAGGAAAATTAAAGGCGATTGTAAGACAACCGTTAAATGGGCTGGTAAACAGCAAAGAAAAAAAAAAAAAATAAATAAATAAAATAAACAAAACGTTCAACTAGAATTCGTCACTCACAACTTCCTCTCTCAACTTCCAGCACGCGTTTTCCCAACCGTCGTCTGATCAGCATCTCGGTGGTTGCCTTAGTGCGCACCCTGGTCTTGCCTGTCAGTGTGTCTGATATTCAGTGGTACACGCATAGCAAATCAGTGTGTATGCGTAATTTCTTGACTTTCCACTGAAGTGCCAGATTGATGGCTTTTATCACCGCATCGAGCTCTGCCAGGTTGATATGAGCAGAGTCATTCACTGCTCGCAACCTTTGCTTTGTTGTGCTGAGGCCGGTGTGATCTCGTGCGATTCCACGAGACTACACCTTATAAAACAACGGCCGCCATCTTTAATCTCTCTCTCTCAGATCCCACCTGAAGGTAAGTCGTATAGCCACATAATGCACACACACGTGGGCGCTTTCTTCTTTGCTTATTATATTCAACAAAGACGTTCTAGTACAAAATAATTGATGTAATCATGTCGTTGTGTTATTGTTTTGTTTCTGAATGTTTAAGATGACGATTAATCATTTGGATTGTTTGGATTACTGTTCTCATCTTGAGTGTTATTTTCACAACGTTTCAATCGATGTAACCTCCGACCTTCTTCAGGTGTATCTTGTTGAACATAAGAATTTTTCTGCTGAACTCTGGAATTTGCATGGAATTCCAAACAGAATCCGCAGCATAACGAATAAAGTACTCGGTAATATTAGTTGTGACACTCTTTTGGAGGTTGAAGGTTTAATCCTTAGTGTGGACGATTCGAAAAATACAATCGTGAATTACTTAGGAATCTCACCCGATCATGGGTGTCAGAACGAGAGCATGCCGCCCCCGTGAATAAAAAGTGCTGTTCAAAATTTCATGCAGATACCCAAGTTCAACAGAAAGATTCCAGAGTGTAACAAGATACAACTGAAGAAGGACGGAGGTTACATTGGCCGAAACGTTGTGTAAATGACTTTCATGATAAGAACAGTAGTTGAAATAAAACAAATGTATTTTCCTTTCTTCATCCGCGAAAAAAATCTCTAATTTTGAAGTTAAATTAATATCCGTCAATCATGAGTAAATATAATAACAAAAACATTTTTATTATCAAAAATATAAAATAATAAAAAATTTGGGTTCAAGGATTCCAAAACATTCCAGTGCTAGTCCTTGTAGTGACTCGTACTGGAATGTTATCCTTGAACCCAAAGTTTTTATTGTTATTTTAGAATTTGGAAAATAAACAAATGCGTTGAAACAAAAAAGAAAAATGTAAAAATTGTGTATAGCGGCATCATTTATGTGACTGGCAAACAGCGCATTTGACGAAATTATTTTTTTTCTGGAATTTTTAATGAAAAAAGTTTCTTAAAATTTGTCATTGTATTTTCTTTGTAACAGCAAAAATAATATTGTTTCTTCATCAAAAAATTGGCCCAGCGTTTTTGAAACAAAAGAAAAGAAACTTTCTTGTTCGGACAGTTTGTGCATGGAATATGCCGACGCTAATGAGTAGCTTATTCTTCATGAGTATTACTCCGTCGTATCAGTTAAGATAAAAACAAAATGTAAGAAGCCATCAGACGTACCCCTCCACCGTACTGTATACCGATACTCTATGGCTGACTGGGATAGCTTCCGTACATTCATATCTGATTTACCTCTGCATTCCATGTTTAAAAAGGAGGTGCCCTCTATAGTATCAGATCTGACCGAATGGTTAATTGTAGGCATAGACCAATTCATACCATCAAAAAAATTCCAACAAAAACCTAACAGCCAGCCATGGTTCTCCCCAGAATGTGCTGCTGCTATCGCGCACAGAAATCACTTTTTCCATAACTACCAACGTAATAGATGCACTGAGACTAAAGCTGCTTTCAGGACTGCCAGCAACCACTGTAAAAGAGTAATAAAAAATGCAAGAGAGCTATATGCCCAGTCTGTTAAGTCCAAGGTAGCTGATCACCGGCTTGGTTCCCACCAGTTTTGGCAAATAACAAATAGGATCCTGAACAGAAGTGTGCGTTCTATCCCAACCATTATCAATGGACCAGAGGTTATCTCGTCAGCGTCAGACAAGGCCAAACTATTTGCAAAGAACTTTGCAGCTAATTCTACCCTATGCGACGAAGGCCATCAACTCCCCATATTTCCTCCTATAACACAGAACAAGCTAGGTAATATACAAATATCCGTGTATGAGGTCGCCAAGCTAATAAAAAACCTAGATTCCAGTAAAGCAACTGGCCCTGATGGCATCCCAATTATAGTGTTAAAAAAAGCTTCAACCAGAACTTGCTCCCATACTTACGAAACTATTTAAGCGCTGCCTTAAGGAGAAGTGCTTTCCGATCCCCTGGAAGACCTCATCAGTTTGCCCTGTATTTAAGAATTCAGGTGATAAGTCATCTCTCTCTCAATACAGACCAATAAGTCTTCTCTGTGTTATGAGTAAGTTACTGGAATCAATATTAAATAGAGAAATAGTCAACCACCTCAGCAGAAACAACCTTCTTAGTGACACACAATATGGTTTCCGCTCTGCAAGATCTACCGCAGATGTGCTGACGGTTATATCCCACAGGATTAGTGAATCTCTTGACAAAGGCTTCCTTTCTAGGGCAATTGCTCTTGACATATCAAAGGCCTTTGACAAAGTATGGCATAAGGGTCTACTTCATAAGATTTCCAGCTACGGTATAACTGGAAATGTTTTCTCAATCATTAAATCATTTCTCTCTGATAGGCTCATAAGAGTAGTGGTAGATGGACAAAAATCGGAGGCCTGCAATATAAATGCTGGAGTCCCTCAGGGGTCAATCCTCGGCCCAACTCTCTTCCTGATCTACATCAATGACCTCCCTAAACACATACTTAAATCATTCGTTGACATCTATGCTGATGACACGACCATCTACGGCAACACATCAAAGGCTGTAAATGACGAAGTTCTCTCGGATTCTCTCTCCTCTGATCTCGAGCGCGTGGTTCAGTGGGGGAAGATGTGGCTAGTTACCTTTAATGCATCTAAAACCAAACTCCTATCCTTACATCATCAACGCTCTGATCCCCAGCTGGCATCAATTGTGATGGATGGCTCTCGTCTGGGTGAGGCCCCGTGTTTTGACAAGCTTCTGGGTTTGACCTTTACTCCTGATCTGAAATGGAACACGTACATCAAGTCTGTTGCCAAGGTCGCAGGAAAGATGGTGGGATCCTTCTACCGCTCCAGAAGATATCTCACTACTGATGCAATTCTCTATCTATATAAAAGCCAAGTACGGCCAAGGATGGAATACTGTTGCCATATCTGGGCAGGAGCTGCCAAAAACAGCCTATCATGCCTTGACAGAGTACAAAATAGACTTCGTGGTTTAGTGGGGGATGCCCTTTTCTCTACCCTGCAACCCCTCTCCCACAGAAGAGACGTTGCGAGCCTATCCTTGTTTTATCGTTATTTTCATGGCAGGTGCTCGTCTGAACTCCAATCCCTGGTCCCCCCTCGCCAAACTTTCACGAAAAACACCCGTCTAGCTGAATCCACTGTGAAAAATTTCCCCCACTCCATATCTGTGCCTAAATCAAAACGCGGATTTCATGAGCAAAGCTTCTTTCTTAGAACTGCACGCCTGTGGAACTCTGTTCCGTCTGCCTGCTTCCCTCCGGACTACAACTTGGATGTCTTCAAGTCTAATGTTAACAAATTCCTAATGAACCGCCCCCCTAATTAAACACTTCATAAAATCTCCTCACTAACGTGATGTACTTGCAATAACCCTTATCCCTGAGTGGCTTCCGGGCCTTGATAAGTGGTGATCACTGTGTAAAAAAAAAAAAAAAAAAAAAAAAAAAGATTCATGGGATATTTACACAAACATTAAAACTTCATTTTCAATCACTAATAACTCAGGTTCACCATAAACATGTCTTAAACATTAACTTTTAATCGTTTTAAAAAGTATTTGATAATTGTTGTTCATTTCATTTTCGTTTGCATAAACATTTTTAAAAGATCAGTTTTTAAAAAGAACCGTCATCATCATCATCGTCATATTCATTTTAATGTTCAGTTTGCTAGCATGTTGGATGGAAATCTCTTGTTTTATTAATTTCATTGCATGCCTATGCTTCCGTGCATTTATGGTGTTCAGCCCTTAACAGCAGAATTTGTTCTGACACTCTGCTAGGCTGAAAGTATGCAAACTGGGGTCAACTTCACAACTGTCTTCGACTCTAATAGTTTCTCCCCTTGGACTGCTAAACTTTGGAATTCCCTCCCTATTTCCTGCTTGCATGACTGTACTAACATGCAAAAATTCAAATATAATATGAACAGACATCTCACTGCTCAACTCCCTACATGTAGACATGGTTCCAAATGATAGCCTTTATGTTCAAGTAGTAATATGCCTTGCTTGAGGTGAATAAGACTATAACAAAAAAGTTTTAATTTATTTATTGAAAATTGTAACAATTTTAAAACAAAACAGTTAAAAAACAGTGAGATTAATATGTAAATATCTTTTTTAGGAGAACAGAATTTTATAATTCAGACCAAATGTATTCAACATCATGAATTAAAAAGTAAAATATATAAACGATAGCTGACCAGTTCTAGACCTTGTTCAATAACGCTAAATCGAGGTTAAATTACAAACAAACAAAAAAAAAAAACCCAAAAAACAAAAACAAAACAAAAAACAAAAAAAATTCTAAAAAAAAATTTTTTTAAATTAAACAAACAGGGAAGTATCAGATAGAAACCAAATTGCCCTAAAAGATTTTCTTTTTGTTTACAAAGAGGTCTAAAGGACTTATAAATGGTTTCAAATGAAATAATGAGGTCGACCTACTCAGAATGGAGAACAAGTCAACACTAAACTTGGAGGCATAAAAATGGTTATTTATAAGGTGTTCACAGATGGCCAAACCGTAGATATCATTCAAAATATCTGATGATGAATAATTTGCATATCGAATCTTCGATAAAAATGTGTTGTTTGACACAGGAGTCCAATCTTTGCAACGCTTGTCCAAAGTAGTGCAAAGCACAACTACATTAAAATGAATAAACAATATTAAGGTAGTGTGGGGGCAGGGACATCTTTTCCAATTAAGATGGATCACTTGGTGAAGTAAGTCAAATTATCATTAATAACAACAATTGAAATGATTTTTTTTGCAAACATAACGCTTTTCACCACCGTATAGCCCCCAAAAAACATGCATTAAGTATATAAGTATATATATATATATATATATATATATATATATATAATAAATTACACAGTCAAACAACGTCGCAGCCCACAAGAGCCAACAATCAACACGTATGTTTGCTTGATCTGCGTTGGTTAATAGAATTTCTTGTGTGTGGGGCATTTGCTCAGTTGGTAGAGAGCTTACCTCGTATGCAAGAGGCTCGGGTTTCGAATCCTGAGTTCAGCTGTATCTAACTGATGAGCCCAAATGAGGGCGAAACTCGAGTCCTGGACTTTCGGTTTGTTGACTGTCACAGCTCTTGTGGGCTGCGACGTTGTTTGGCTGTGGAATTTATTATATATAATATCTCACATTCTGAAAATCATATATATAAAAATATATATATGTATGTGTGTGTATATTTAAAAACAAACCACTTATTAAACTTACTGCAACAATTTAAATAGTTTCCAGATTAAAGTGTTTTCCTTTCTGTCAAGATGGTTGTCATCTCATTGTTTAAATGAATTTGTTGTCATTCTATGATTCCATCTTTTCAAAAATTGGTGTGATGACGTACACAAAAACATGAAATTGTCTATGTATATAAAGTATGCTGAGGACGAATAAGCCAAACACCGTAAATATGGATTTTATTAGAATCAATAAGATTACTTTTCTCATTTTGATTGTTATTCACACAACGTCTTGATTGCTATTCATACGTGTGGATTGTTATTCACACAACGTTCTGATTGTTATTAACGCAACGTTTTGATTGTTATTCAAACAACGTCTTGATTATTATTCTACCAACCTCAGGATTGTTAATCAAATAACGTTTTGATTGTTATTCCCACAACCTTTTGATTGCTAATCAAACAACATCTAGATTGTTATTCATACAATACTGTGATTGTTATTTCCACAACGTCTTGATTGCTATTCATGTGTGTTCATTGTTCTTCACAACACGTTTTGATTGTTTTTAACACAACGTCTTGATTGCTAATGATATGTGTTGATTGTTATTAACACAAGGTTTTGATTATTTTTCCCACAACGTCTTGATTGTTATTCAAACGTTTTGATTGTTGTTCACACGTTTTGATTGTTATCCATACGTTTTGATTGCTATTCATACGTCTTGATTGATATTCGTAGGTGTTCATTGTTATTTAAACAACGTTTTGATTGTTATTCACACAACGATTTGATTATTAAAACAAAGGTTTGATTGTTATTAAAACAACGATTTGATTGTTATTCAAACAACGTATGATTGCTATTTAAACAACCTTTTGATTGCTATTGAAAAAAAAACGTTGTGACTGTTATTCAAACGTCTGGATTGTTATTCAAACAATGTTTGATTGTTTTTCAAACAACGTTTTGATTGTTATTCAAACAACGTTTTTATTGTTATTCCCACAACCTTTTTGATTGCTAGTCAAACAACATCTTGAATGTTATTCTAACAAATCTTGATTGTTATTCTAACAAATCTTGATTGTTATTCAAACAACGTTGTGATTGTTATTCAAACAACGTTTTGTCATTCAGACAACGTTTGATTTTTATTCAAACAACACCTTGATTGTTATTCAAAGAACGTCTTGATTGTTATTCCCACAATGCCTTGATCGTTATTCCCACGTCATGATTGTTATTTACACAACGTTTTGATTCTCTTTCACACAACTCTGTCATTCCCACAACGTCGATTGCTATATATACGATTTGATTGTTATTCACACAATGTCCTGATTGCTATTCACACGTCTGGATTGCTATTCAAACAACGTCTTGATTGTTATTCCCACAACGTCTTGATTGCTATTCACACAACGTCTTGCTATTCATTTGATTGTTATTCACAAAACGTCTAGATCGTTACTCACACAACGTTTTGATTGTTATTCAAACAACATTTTGATTACTATTAAAGAGGCTCGGGTTTCGAATTCTGAGTTCAGATGTGTTTAACTGATGAGCCCAAATGAGGGTGAAACTCGAGTGTGGAACTTCCGGTTCGTTGACTGTCATGGCTCTTGTGGGCTGCGACGTTGTTTGGCTGTGGAATTTATTATATATATATATATATATATATATATATATAATGCATGTGTGCGTATGTTAAAAAAAAAAAACACTTATTAAACTTACTGCAACAATTTAAATAGTTTCCAGATGAAAGTGTTTTCTTTTCTGTAACGATGGTTGTCATCTCATGATTGTTTCAATGAAGTTTTCGTCATTCCATGATTCTATTCATACGTTTTGATTGTTATTCATACAACGTTTTGATTGTTATTCAAACAACATCTTCATTGTTATTCATACAACTTCTGGAGTGTTATTCTGTTGCAATATTTCATAATGGGATATGATTTCGCACAGTCGAGAGAATCTATTTATAAACGATTCTGCTAGGAACTGACAAATCGAATTCACGTTCTGCTACCAACCAATTCGAAACCAGAATTCATACATGACATTGCGAGCCTATCCTTGTTTTATCGTTATTTTCATGGCAGGTGCTCGTCTGAGCTCCAAACATTGTGTGAATAACAATAAATTGATTTCTTAGTAATCGAGATTGATATGTTCGTAATCGCGTTACGTGAAAATTTGACATTTTACATTTTGTACTGCGATAACGGGAAAAATAATATTTAACTCTGTAATCGAAGAAATGGGAACAGAAAAAAAAAAGCAATGAACGAAACAAAAACGAAACTAAATATAACGGAAACGGTATATTATATATTAATGAGAAAAAAGGAAAAGAAAACGAATCATTCCAAAAAGAAGAGAACCTTTTTTTCCTAGTGTAATAATGTTTCGAAATAAAGTGTAAATAAGCAATGTATAATTAGGCGTGGTGCATTTTCTGCAATAGGAAGCGTTTCAGTTTTTGTATGCAAAACCTGAAATCGGTGTGCGTTCGTTTTTGGTTCCTCGTGAAAGATGAAGCGGTGGTGTCAGTGGGGTGCAGACAAAGGAGGAATTAAATAGAGAGAAAAGATCTTACAACTTCCATTGATTGGTACATGTTTTGGCAGTGAACTCTCACCAGAAAAATATAGGAATGTACGATTATCTAGCAAGTGTAGAGGTAATAGGCCTATAACACATCTCATATAATGTGCTGCAGTTTGTGCATATTACATTTGCATGAAATGTCTTTAGTTTTAATCCTATTAAGGTCAAACTCAGAGGGGAAAAATGACTTCATTTTATTTATATAGAAAAGAAGATAGAGAAGAATGTATAATTTGTTTTATATATTTTGTACATGATAAATGTTGCAGAGATTACAACGTCAGTAAAGAAAGGACAGTAAATAAGGTTGAATTATTTTTTTTTAACAAATGGTCAGCTAGTATATTTAGAAATTAAAAGGGGTAGACAAAATAAATTTATGTAGATGGTTATCTATTTTACTGTTATGGTGGAGTGATTCGATTTTTTAAAAAAATTATTTATGAATAACAAAATAATGATAAAACGTTTTGCTATGCACACAACCTCTTGATTGTTTACATAATGTAGTAATTGTTTTTTTTATATAACATTTCGATTTTTATTTTTATAACATTTTTACAGTTAATTACATACAACGTCTTGATTGCTATTCATATGACGTCTTGATTGTTATTCGCATATCTATCTTTTCTTGAATCAGCAGCAAACTGTACACGGCTGCACTTGAATGCTTCCAAGACTGAGTGTATGCCAATTAACATTCGCAACAATCACATAATTAAAACACTCACAAACAACATCTTCAAATGTGTCAGCAAAACAACAGCATCGTTTGAATGGAGGTTACACACGTCCTTTGAGAAGAATATTCAATGTCTCATGGCGAAATCACCCAACTTTAGAAATGATATATTGAAACTTACCAAGAGTATTAACGTCAATTTGTAAAAGACACGGTCAAATTTCTGAGCATTGTGCACGTGCCGCAGATGAACTTGTTTCATCATTTGTACTGTGGAGGCACCCATCATCTCACAATCGATCATATAGTTAACTTTTCTAGATAGGATAAAATGAGATACATTTATCTTCAAGTAAGATCTTTTGGGTGCTATGACAGATAGGGAATACTGGAAGTGAGTTCAATCTTGGCTGAGTCTGCAAGATGATCATGATTCACACAACGTTTTGATTGTTATTCACACAATGTTTTGATTGTTATTCACACATTTTGATTTTTATTCACACAACGTTTTGATTGTTATTCACACAATGTTTTGATTGTTATTCACACAATGTTTTGATTGTTATTCACACAACGTTTTGATTGTTATTCACACAATGTTTTG
This sequence comes from Euprymna scolopes, assembly GCF_053919585.1. NCBI lineage: Eukaryota > Metazoa > Mollusca > Cephalopoda > Sepiida > Sepiolidae > Euprymna > Euprymna scolopes. The sequence goes on from NC_136493.1 coordinate 2,548,276, forward strand.
ATTGTTATTCACACAACGTTTTGATTGTTATTCACACAACGTTTTGATTGTTATTCACACAACGTTTTGATTGTTATTCACACAACGTTTTGATTGTTATTCACACATTGTGATTTTTATTCACACAATGTTTTGATTGTTATTCACACAATGTTTTGATTGTTATTCACACAACATTTTGATATTTATTCACACAACATTTTGATATTTATTCACGCAACGTTTTGATTGTTATTCACGCAACGTTTTGATATTTATTCACGCAACGTTTTGATTGTTATTCACGCAATGTTTTGATTGTTATTCACACAACGTTTTGAATGTTATTCACACATTTTGATTTTTATTCACAGAACGTTTTGATTGTTATTCACACAATGTTTTGATTGTTATTCACACAACGTTTTGATTGTTATTCACACAACGTTTTGATTGTTATTCACACAACGTTTTGATTGTTATTCACACAATGTTTTAATTGTTATTCACACATTTTGATATTTATTCACACAACGTTTTGATATTTATTCACGCAACGGTTTGATTGTTATTCACACAACGTTTTGATTGTTATTCACACAATGTTTTGAATGTTATTCACACAACGTTTTGATTGTTATTCACACAACGTTTTGATTATTATTCACACAACGTTTTGATTGTTATTCACACAACGTTTTGATTGTTATTCACACAACGTTTTGATTGTTATTCACACAACGTTTTGATTGTTATTCACACAACGTTTTGATTGTTATTCACACAACGTTTTGATTGTTATTCACACAACGTTTTGATTGTTATTCACACAACGTTTTGATTGTTATTCACACAACGTGTTGATTGTTATTCACACAACGTTTTGATTGTTATTCACACAACGTTTTGATTGTTATTCACACAATGTTTTGATTGTTATTCACACAATGTTTTGATTGTTATTCACACATTGTGATTGTTATTCACACAACGTTTTGATTGTTATTCACACAATGTTTTGATTGTTATTCACACATTTTGATTTTTATTCACAGAACGTTTTGATTGTTATTCACACAATGTTTTGATTGTTATTCACACAACGTTTTGATTGTTATTCACACAACGTTTTGATTGTTATTCACACAACGTTTTGATTGTTATTCACACAACGTTTTGATTGTTATTCACACAACGTTTTGATTGTTATTCACACAACGTTTTGATTGTTATTCACGCAACGTTTTGATTGTTATTCACACAACGTTTTGATTGTTATTCACACAACGTTTTGATTGTTATTCACACAACGTTTTGATTGTTATTCACACAACGTTTTGATTGTTATTCACACAACGTTTTGATTGTTATTCACACAACGTTTTGATTGTTATTCACACAACGTTTTGATTGTTATTCACACAACGTTTTGATTGTTATTCACACAACGTTTTTATTGTTATTCACACAACGTTTTGATTGTTATTCACACAATGTTCTGATTGTTATTCACACAACGTTTTGATTGTTATTCACACAACGTGTTGATTGTTATTCACACAATGTTTTGATTGTTATTCACACAACGTTTTGATTGATATTCACACAATGTTTTGATTGTTATTCACGCATTTTGATTGTTATTCACACAATGTTTTGATTATTATTCACACAATGTTTTGATTATTATTCACACATTGTGATTGTTATTCACACAATGCTTTGTTATTCACACAACGTTTTGATTGTTATTCACACAACGTTTTGATTGTTATTCACACAATGTTTTGATTGTTATTCACACAACGTTTTGATTGTTATTCACACAATGTTTTGATTGTTATTCACACAACGTTTTGATTGTTATTCACACAACGTGTTGATTGTTATCCACATAGCAATTTGGTCGATGTAACCCCTGACCTTTTTCAGAAATCTTTCTGTCAAACTCATGAATCTGCACAGAATTTTAAAAGATAGCATGCTTCCATCAGTCATGATTGGGTAGATATCTGAAGTAATTCACAATTGTATTTTGAGTATCGCTGGCACTAAGGATTGAACCTGAAACCTCCAGATGAGTATAATTTTACAACTGAATTTTACTGAGTACTTTATTCACTATTATGGGTCTTTGTAAATGGCAATCATATTTTGAGTGTCGCCTACTCTGAGGACTGAAACCTTTACTCCAGTGGATTGAATAAAGAGTTCAGTTCAAAGTTTTTTGCAGATTTGACTCCAACAGAAAGGTGGATTCCCATATTCCAATAAGATACTCAGAAAATCAAAGGTTACATTGACAGAAACGTTATGAAAATAACGCTCATGAACATTAGTTTGAAGAATAGAAATAATGTGCATTGTCATTAAGTTTTGTCAGTAAAAAAAAATTAAATTAAACTAAGAATTAATTATTTTTTTTTTTTACTTACGCTACACAAAAGTAGAATTGCTACATAAACCAAAGAAATGGTTACCTGTGCATGCTGTAGGACAGTGGTATGGTCCATTGTCAATTCCCCAGGCACTGACTGAATGAGAAACGATTTGCCAAGTGGATGAATTGTAAAACCATTACCAAGCGTTTTAACTTTTCGAATTGCACGCAATAAATCATCCCTGTAAAAAAAAAAAAAAATAGTTAAGTAAATTGGATTACTTTTGAAAATAAAAAAGTTAATGGTAAATTAAATTGAATTAATTTTGATAATAAAAAATTTAATGGTGAATTAAATTGGATAATTTTTGATAATAAAAACATAAGATAATAATCTATATACATTCAGTTGTTAAAAATAATAATCTACATACATTTGTTAAAAATAATAATCTATATACATTCATTTGTTAAAAATAATAATCTATATACATTCATTTGTTAAAAATAATAATCTATATACATCCATTTGTTAAAAATAATAATCTATATACATCCATTTGTTAAAAATAATAATCTATATACATCCATTTGTTAAAAATAATAATCTATATACATTCGTTAAAAATAATAATATATATACATTCGTTAAAAATAATATTATATACACATCCATTTGTTAAAAATAATAATCTACATACATTTGTTAAAAATAATAATCTATATACATTCAGTTGTTAAAAATAATAATCTACATACATTTGTTAAAAATAATAATCTATATACATTCATTTGTTAAAAATAATAATCTATATACATTCATTTGTTAAAAATAATAATCTATATACATTCATTTGTTAAAAATAATAATCTATATACATCCATTTGTTAAAAATAATAATCTATATACATCCATTTGTTAAAAATAATAATCTATATACATCCATTTGTTAAAAATAATAATCTATATACATTCGTTAAAAATAATAATATATATACATTCGTTAAAAATAATAATCTATATACATTTGTTAAAAATAATAATATATATACATTTGTTAAAAATAATAATATATATACATTTGTTAAAAATAATATATATACATTTGTTAAAAATAATAATATATATACATTTGTTAAAAATAATAATATATATACATTTGTTAAAAATAATAATATATATACATTTGTTAAAAATAATAATATACATTCATAAGATCAGAAGGGATTTCAAGTTGCATTGTTATGATGACTGAACTTCTGCATTCATCAACTGAAATTTCATCTCTCTGTTGCAGATATTGACGGTGTGACACTCTACGAAAGCAACCCTCTAATTCATGTGCACCAGAAGCAGAGATGTGTCATCGAATTCATCGCAAAAGTGCATTGAGAACATTGGTGACCATATAAAAAAAATAAATTCTGGAGCACAAATGGTAGCCTGGTTTTTTAATGGTATGACTTCAGTCTTCATAGCTGTTCAACTTTTGGAGTTGAAAAAAAAAAAAAAAATAGGAAGCTTTGCTTTTGAAACAACCTACTTATAATTTATTCATACAAACATTATTAGCTACATATGTGCATACATATTTCTGCTGCAATTTCTTTGTACATTATATATATATATATATATATATATATATATATATATATATATACATACAAGGTGACCCCAAAAAAACAAAAGCTAAATGGAGGTCATCTAGAACATATGCTATAGAACGGAGAAAAAAAAAGGCCAAAAACCCTTGTGTTTTGATGTGATGTTTTGAATATAATAAACTAGTTATGACCAAAGTTTCATTTCATTTAGAAAAAACACTAGGAAACCGGGCCTAATTACAGTTGGGTCCCGTTTTTTGGGGTCACCCTGTGTATAAATATATATATGAGAAAAAAAACAAGATTCTTTAAGAGGGGCCTTATTGAGCTGATGCAAAAGCTTAACAAATTGAAGTGGAGCTTCTACAGAAGATAAAAAATAAAAACGACAATATAAAAATATATACTAATAATGCATAGAAACTTAATTGTTTATTCAATATGGAAGTTACATCAATTGGTGGTTGTATTCTTTTTATTTTTGATTTTTTGCCTTAGCTTTTTTGTATTTTTTATTTTTTTGTTTACTGTACCACTTGTTTATTATTTATTTTTATATTTTTTTATTATTTATTTTTTTATGTTTTTATAATATATACTTTTTTATAATATATACTTATATTTTTTATAATATTCTTTTATTTTTTATAATATATCCTTTTATTTTTTTATATTTTTTATAATATATACTTTTATTTTTTTATAATATATTTTATTTTTTATAATATATCCTTTTATTTTTTTTATAATATATACTTTTTTTATAATATATCCTTTTATTTTTTTATAATATATCCTTTTATTTTTTTATAATATATTTTATTTTTTTATAATATATTTTATTTTTTATAATATATCCTTTTATTTTTTTATAATATATTTTATTTTTTTATAATATATTTTATTTTTTTATAATATATACTATAATTTTTTATAATATATTTTATTTTCTTATAATATATTTTATTTTTTATAATATATACTTTGATTTTTTTATAATATATACTTTGATTTTTTTATAATATATACTTTGATTTTTTTATAATATATACTTTTATTTTTTTATAATATATACTTTTATTTTTTTATAATATATACTTTTATTTTTTTATAATATATACTTTTATTTTTTTTTATAATATATACTTTTATTTTTTATAATATATTTTATTTTCTCATAATATAGTTTATTTTTTTATAATATATTTTATTTTCTCATAATATATTTTATTTTTTTATAATATATTTTATTTTTATAATATATACTTTTATTTTTTATAATATATTTTATTTTCTTATAATATATTTTATTTGTTTATAATATATTTTATTTGTTTATATTTTATTTGTTTATAATATATACTTTTATTTTTTATAATATATTTTATTTGTTTATAATATATACTTTTATTTTTTATAATATATACTCTTATTTGTTTATAATATATACTTTTAATTGATTATAATATATACTTTTATTTGTTTATAATATATTTTATTTTTTATAATATATTTTATTTTTTATAATATATACTTTTATTTGTTTATAATATATACTTTTATTTTTATAATATATTTTATTTTTTATAATATATACTTTTATTTTTTTATAATATATACTTTTATTTTTATAATATATTTTATTTTTTTATAATATATACTTTTATTTTTTACAATATATTTTATTTTCTTATAATATATTTTATTTTTTATAATATATTTTATTTTTTATAATATATACTTTTATTTTTTTATAATATATTTTATTTTCTTATAATATATTTTATTTTCTTATAATATATTTTATTTTCTTATAATATATTTTATTTGTCTATAATATATACTTTTATTTGTTTATAATATATACTTTTATTTTTTATAATATATTTTATTTGTTTATAATATATACTTTTATTTTTTTATAATATATACTTTGATTTTTTATAATATATACTTTGATTTTTTATAATATATACTTTTATTTTTTATAATATATACTTTTATTTTTTTATAATATATACTTTGATTTTGTTATAATATATTTTATTTTTTTATAATATATTCTTTGCTTAATACTATTTTTTTACTCCCCATCATTCCAAACAAGGCATATTGACACTTGGACGTAAGTGGCTACTAATGGGGACCATGACTAAGAAAGATAAAGATGTTTGTTTACGTTGCATTTGAACGTCTGTGTATTAGTACAGTTTGGGAAGCAGGTAGCAGGAAAGGAATTCCAAAGTCTAGCCGTTTTATCAAAATATGTGTAAAACAGGCACAGAGATGCAACATTGTGGTGATGGTTCTAGGGGTACTTCTGTTTGCGACGAAATGCTGCCGTACGGTGAAAGGGTTCTCATCCCCAAAACCCTTCAAAAAAGGACTTTCAAATGGAGCATCCAGGAATAAACCGAATGAAAAACCTGATGAGAAGTTCCATTTACTGGCCAGCGATGGACCAAGACATTACCAACATGGTGAATACATGCAAAGGCTTTGCTTTGGCTGCCAAGGCACCGTTTATAACACATAAACCTTGGCCTAAAGTTGAACAACTGTGGTCGAGGATCCACATTGACTACGCGGGGCCAGTAGAGGATTTTTACTACCTGATAGTAGTAGACAGCTATTTGAAATGGCCAGAGGTCCTGAGAGGCAAAAAACCACGGCAATGACAACAAATTTTTTATTAGAGTTGTTTGTTTGTTTTGGGGTTGTGGATTGGTCAGCGACAATGCTACCCGGTTCACCTTGGCAGAGTTCGGAGAATTCTGCGAGACATACCAAGTTAAGCATATTATGACCCCCCCCCCCACACACACACCAACAGAAAAGGCTCTCCAGCAATTTCTGCATATGTATAGAATAACGAAAAATCCAAACAAATTAGATGCCGGATCCCCAGCTGAAATCATGTTTGGGCGGAGAATAAAATCAGTATTTGATAAACTGCTGCCCAAACATATAATGCAATACAGAACCTCTACGATGCCAACAAAACGGTTTAACCGTGTAGATAAAGTATATTATAAACATTATAAGAATAATGTTTCCTTTTGAGAACAGGGCATGATCTTACGAAGAGTTGGCCATGTTACACACATCATTCAGGGCCCAAAATTCGAACATAAGAGGCACCTGAACCAAATAAGGAAACGCATCTCCAAGGATCCAGAACCACCACCGCAGGAAGGCAGAGAGACAATTGATACAGTATCTGACTGTTCTGAAGTGGAACCTTGAAAAGGCATGTCAGAACAAAGATGCTCCAGCAGAAAAAGGAAACACACAGACCCCTTGCTGGTCTGCCCCCAAAAGAAAAGATACTGATTTCACACCTGAAGAAATCAGCTTGTGGGGGAACCACCCTCCAAATGGACTAATCCATTGTCCATATAAACTATAACTAATGGCGATCCCAGGGGAGACGAATCTAATTCCAGAGCGACCCTTGCATACTCGGTGAATTACCAACACTTTCCATTTTGTTACCTTTCCGTTGTTTTCATGTAATACAAGTTTTAAACTGTTATCCGTTGTTCTTGTGGCTATTTGCGAGCCATAAGAGTATATGACACTTTCTTTCCTTCATAAGTACATATACAGATTTTCCTTCACTTTCTTTTCTTTTTATTATATAGAGAATTCTTTACTTACATGCTAACTTCTTGAGTGTTTTTGTGGCGAGAAGCTTCAAGGCGTGATTTTAACTCATCAAGACGAATGAGGCCTGCAAAAAAATAAAAAACAAAAAAAACATTATGCTGCTGCCCTTCGAAGCTTTTGCCGATAAAAACTACATCAAACTTTTTTAGGAACACAACTATAAAACGGAGCACATTCTCTTGGACCAACATGAATTTATCAGCAACTCGTCAAACAGCAAGTATAGGATACACAATGTTTCAAGCTGGTGTGATGAGGGATAGAGTGAGATGGCATGAGAGAGTCAAAGACTTCTGCGACTCAAATGCGGCAGGAGGAGGAGGAGGATTTGGTTGATTGTTTTACGGCGTATCAACCTTTTTTATGTTATTTAATACGAAATACAATAATTTTTGTAAAAGGTTTTATGCTTCAAGTTCTTTATATCTTCAAATATTTATTCATGACGTTTTCTTTTTGTTTTACAGCATATCAACTCTTTTCAGGTTCTTTTTTTATACAGGAATCACCACTTATCAAGGCCTGGAAGCCACTCGAGGATAAGGGTTAATGGGTATACAATAGTCAATGTAATTATAACGTCTTTGACATAGATAGTGGGATTTTTGTAAGTTGGATTACATGGGGGGGGGACGGTTCATGAAGAACTTGTTTACATTGAACTTGAAAATAATCAGATTGTAGTCACCCGGGAAACAGGCCAACAAAAGAGAGTTCCACAGGTGTGCAGTTCTAAGGAAGAAGCTCTGCTCATGGAATCTACATTTAGGTCTAGGCACAGGTAAAGAGTGTGGGAAACTATTGGTAGTGTTTCTGGCTAGACGAGTGTTTTTCGTGAAAGTTTGGCGAGGGGGGAGATCATAGATTAAAGCTCGGACGAGCACCTGCCATGGAAATAACGATAAAGCAGAGACAGGCTCACAACGTCTCTTCTGTGGAAAAGGAAAAGAGGTTGCAAGGAGGAGAAAAGGGCATCCCCTACTAAGCTACGAAGTCTGTTTTGAACTCTGTAAAGGCAGGATAAGCTGCTTCTAGCAGCTCCAGATGTGGCAACAGTACTCCATCATTGGCCGTACCTGGCTTTTATATAAGTAGAGAATTGCATTAGGAGTGAGATTTCTACTTGAGCAGTAGAAAGATCCTACCATTTTCCCAGCGACTTTGGCAACAGATTTGATATATGTGTTCCATTTCAGATCAGGAGTAAAGGTCAAGTCCAGAAGCCTGTCAAAACTTGAGGCCTCCCCAAGACGAGAGCCATTCATTTCAATTGATGCCAGATGGGCATCAGAGTGTTGATGATGTAAAGATAAAAGCTTGGTTTTAGATATGTTAAAAGTAACCAGCCACCTCTTTCCCCATTGTATTATGTGCTCAAGATCAGAGGAGAGAGAATCAGAGAGAGCTTGGTCGTTTACGGTCTTTGATGTGCTACCATAGATGGTGGTGTCATCAGCATAGATGTCAACGAATGATGTAAGGATGTGATTTGGAAGATTATTAATGTAGATCAGGAAAAGAGTTCGGCCCAGGATGGACCCATGAGGGACCTCAGCATTAATACCGAGAGCTTCTGATTTCTGCCCGTCAACAACTACTCTTATGAGCCTATCAGAGAGAAATGATTTAATAATTGAGAAGACATTTTCAGCTATACCATAGCTGGAGATCTTGTAAAGTAAACCTTTGTGTCATACCTTATCAAAGGCTTTTGATATGTGAAGAGCAGGTTATTTAATGTCAAATACAATTATTTGATACTTATGGAATAAACGATACAATTATTTGGGAAAAAGTTTTTGAGACTCAAGTCCTTTATATCTTTAAATCATCATCCTGATGCTTACAGATTAGACTGAAGATTCTGGCTTTCTGACTGTTGTGTCTGCACAACTAATTAAGAACACTTCAGTTGGAGATATTCTGGCAGGTGGCGTATTGCATGTCTTACTGGAGGCAACATAGGCGTCTTGCCTATTTGGCGGTCGTTGCAGAACTCTCCCGGTATTGGTGATTGATACCTTTATATATCTCACTCACCCACCTATGTTAATTAGTGGGCGTTTCCACAACAATTATGACATATATATATATATATATATATATATATATATATATATATGTATGTATGTGCACCTATTATTTTTATTATTAATGGTGGTCAAGTAGTTAATGATACAGACTAACAACCATATTGGAATCCCGTTCATTCCATAAAATCACTTTGACTTAGGATGTTGGTAACCTTCATGTGGTTCCTCCAGTAAGTACAGAATGTCTTTCTAGAAAGAATTCTGACTAGAAAAATATCGAGAGCACCAATGCCAACAATTCTTCCTCCCCAAACTTTCACGAAAATCACCCATCTAGCTGAAACTACTGTCAATAATTTCCCCCACTCTTTATCTGTGCCTAAAGATGGCGTATTGCATGTCTTACTGGAGGCAACATAGGCGTCTTGCCTATTTGGCGGTCGTTCCAGAACTCCCCCGGTATATGTGATTGATACCTTTATATATATCACTCACCCACCTATGTTAATTAGTGGGCGTCTCCACAACACTGGCCTAAAATGCACCAAACATTGTTTTTTTTTGTTTTTTCCTCTTTGCAAAACTCAATCATGTTTTGCAAAGTCAAAAAACACATTTTCTTTTATATAAAAAAAAGCAAAAAAAAAAGCAAACCGAACACAAAAATACTAATGACATTTTTCATGGCATTTTCTGGTTTTCAAATCATTTTAATTTACGAAATGTTTTCTTAGATGTTACAACAAGCCTCTTATTTATTTTCCAAATAATTTTTTTATGGCTCGTCAGTCACTGCGATTTGAAAACCTACTTAAAAAAGTGAGGATTAACAAGATGAATTGACAGGTGATGAATAATATGGGAGGATTTAAGATCTCCACATATCATCCACCGAAAACAACAATCAATGCAGAAAACAGCAATTCTTCTCCATTTGTCGGAAACACCACTCATAAACAAGATCTTAGTTTACGTTGCATTTAAACTTTTGCATATCAGTACACTCAGGGAAGCAGGTAGCAGGAAAGAAATTCCAAAGTCTAGCTGTTTGAGGGAAGGAGCCATTACAGTAGAAAGTTTTCTAGCATTTAGGGACCGCAATAGTAAAGGGGGTTATTTTGTTGCTAAGCAGGTTTGTCATGGATATATATACGTTGAGGGGGCACAAGTTCAAGGAGTTCATCAGAGCACATTCCATTAAAATACTTATTTCTTTTAAAACCTTGGCGATAGCATCAAATATTTGTTTCGATTTCTGTCCAGAAAAAAATATCTATATTAAAAAGCAAAAATAATGAAATATCTGTACGATATACATACCAGTGACAAAGAAAAAATATCATATTCCAAAATTCATGTAAATTGATGGAAATAGTTTTATTTTTAAACAAGAAAATCAAATTTTATGAGCAACAGAAGAGTAGCTGTCTTGTCCGCCATTTTAAAATCTTAAAAAAAAACAAACAAAAAAAGATAACTCAAAATATGAAACTTGTGAGATTTATGTTGTAATGCCTACAAATTCCTATTAATCACTGAAAAATGATTTTTATAAAAAACTAAAACACACTGGATCAATTTATGTATTTTTTAATATGACATTTTCATTTCATCATGGATACATTCAGCATAAGATTTGTAGTATTTTTGTTTTTTAATATAAGGAAAATTCTAGACAAGCAATCGTTTCTTCCATAAGTATCAACGAATATAGTTTGCTCACTTAATAGATATTTGAAAGGGGAGATTACTCTTATATAGACAGTTTTTTTTTTCTTTTCTAAAAATCTAATATATAAAAGATGATATGTCTGTCTGTGTCTCCATATTTTCAAAATCTATCTTCTCTAAAATTAAAAGTCGCAGAGCGGCGCTAGGGACCTCAAATGATTGGATTTTTTATGGATTTTTAGCCGGTTAAAATAGTTTTAAATTTAATAGTTTTTTTTTAATGGGTCAAATTTTAAAAAATCGTTACATATTTTGTACATTCATCTTGTTTATTTTTAATTTTTAATCAGTTCATATATGTGTCACTTTGATACAGTGGTAACGTCACCAGCTTTGAATGCTAGTTTTAGTTTTTATTCTAACTGATGGCACCCAAATATTTTATTTTAAAACTTTTGAAATCACAACTATAATAATATATATGGAATCTGAACAAATGAAAATATCATAATTAAGTGTATTTTATGCCTGGGCAAAGACCCCCCCCCCCCAGTCATATTTTTATACAGTGTAACTGTCTTAACATTAAACAAAACTTAATTTTACCCATAACCAGGAGTCAGATTTATAGTCCGTATCCGAAATGGGGATTTTTTTTTTTAAAAATCCATTTTCACCCCAAACAAGACATATTACCACTTGAAACATAAGAGGCTACTATTTGGGATTGTGTCTAACAGAGGACTGTGGGGAGTTGAGCAGCGAGATATCGGTTAACATTGCATTTAAGAAAGAAGAAAAAAAGGAATCGGGGATGGTGTTCAATGTCCTAATCAGGAAATGAGACCAAGCACTGGATGTCTCTGATGATGCCCTCTGCGCCTGACTAATAGACAAAGAAGGAATGCGAAAGTCGGGCAATAGGTATAGCTTACCTATCTCTTAAGCAATTTAAGTTTGAAAACAAGATAATTTGTTCAAGTCACCAGTGCTAGGAAAGTTGTTGACCAGGACTTATACAACAATATATTTGAGTATTTACTTTTTGTAGACTCATCTTCATAGTTTGTTATAACAATAATTAATTATAATATATACAACTTCATAGTTTGTTATAACAATAATATAATTATAATATATACAACTTCATAGTTTGTTATAACAATAATATAATTATAATATATACAATTTCATAGTTTGTTATAATAATTATATAATTATAATATATACAATTTCATAGTTTGTTATAACAATTGCATAATTATAATATATACAACTTCATAGTTTATTATAGCACTTATATAATTATAATATATACAACTTCATAGTTTATTATAACAATTATATAATTATAATATATACATCTTCATAGTTTATTATAGCAATTATATGATTATAATATATACATCTTCATAGTTTGTTATAGCAATTATATAATTATAATATATAAAACTTCATTGTTTATTATAGCAATTATATAATTATAATATATACATCTTCATAGTTTATTATAGCAATTATATAATTATAATATATACAACTTCATAGTTTGTTATAGCAATTATATAATTATAATATATACATCTTCATAGTTTATTATAGCAATTATATAATTATAAAATATACAATTTCATAGTTTGTTATAACAATTATATAATTATAATATATACAATTTCATAGTTTGTTATAACAATTATATAATTATAATATATACAATTTCATAGTTTGTTATAACAATTATATAATTATAATATATACATCTTCATAGTTTGTTATAACAATTATATAACTATAATATATACATCTTCATAGTTTGTTATAACAATTATATAACTATAATATATACATCTTCATAGTTTGTTATAACAATTATATAACTATAATATATACAATTTCATAGTTTGTTATAACAATTATATAACTATAATATATACAATTTCATAGTTTGTTATAACAATTATATAACTATAATATACACAACTTCATAGTTTGTTATAACAATTATATAACTATAATATATACAACTTCATAGTTTGTTATAACAACGATGAAGATACAGATAACAGTCTGCAAAAAATAAATACTAAAATTATGAAGCCTCATTTCAAAGGATTCCAAGAAATAAAAATAAAATATAACATATTTGTTCATATTACATTTAAATTCCGGATATTAGTACAGTTGGGAAAACACAAACAGGGAGGGAACTAAAAAAGTCCAAAGGAAGAAGTTATTTGAAATTTTTAACTTGAAAAGGGAGATTACTCTCGTATAGAGTTTTTTTTTTCTAGAAATCTCTTCGTTCATATTTTTATGTAATAAATGAATGAGGTGGAATTTTATTGCTAGCCTGGTTGGTCGGGGGTAATTATGTTTGGGGGGGGGTACAAATGCTGTATGTTCGTTGGAGCACATTCAGTAGAAGTGCTTGTAAAACTGTAACATTTCTTTATCAATTAGTTTTTTCTTCTTTTTGTAACATGGCCGATACGCTTGAACTGTGCTTGTTACAGTTCAAACCTCTCTCAGACCTCCATGCTGTCCAACACCAACAAACAAACAAACAAACAAACAAACAAAACTAAATAAATCCGACTCAGCTTTTTTTCTTTGTTTTAGCAAAAGGCCATTATTTTCCAAACAATGCCTGCTCCTTGTTTTTTTCTAACTATTCAATTCGTCTGCCATGAGATTAACAAAACCCTGCCATCTTGACACCAGCTTAAAAGTCTCTCATCACCACAAAGAGGCCACATGTCCCTCTCACCTGGTATATGTTTCCCTTTATTCACTCAACCACACACTGGCTGTAACCATTTCCCATCTTTCACTTTACACATCCATCTTTTTTAACTCTCACTTCTCTTACCCACACGGACTATTTTTTCTTCTTTCTTCTAAAGCAAGTGTGCATACACTTCCTAATTTACATATGTGCTTTTTGTTTTTCGGCTACAGCTGCTATTATCTTTGTGAGCCAGCTATCATACACTCCTGCTGATATTTTCCCATGCACTCCAACCTTGTCGTATCACCGCAATGTTGTTGTTTTTACATTTACTGCACTTGTATCCCCAGAATATATAAAACCAGGAACAACAAAAACGTAGCAAAATCCCACCGTTTTAATACAAACGTCTCGAGATTATGAAAAGTTTTTATCTTAATTATCTTCTTTCCTTGGACCACTTACCTTTCAAATTCCTTCCCATGTCTGCGTTTTTCCGACTGTACCAACATGCACAAACTGAAATGTGTTCTGGTCAGAATTTACCTTACATAAAAAAAACCCCAAAATATAAACAAAGCTTTATGATGTACGTACCATGATGGAATGAAAATATCTTAAAAATCACGTAAATTGAACAAGTAGTTTCATTTTTAAATAATAAAATCTAATTTTATCAATGCCGCCATTTTAAAAACATTTTTTTAATCCAAGGGAAATAACTCAAATATTATTCATACTAAATTTACCTTGTAATGCCTATAAATTCCCATTAATTAATTAAAAATAACTTTCTTAGTTAAAATTAAAACTACTGAAATATGATTTTAGGTTTCATACAAATTTTACTAAATTTTTTTAATATAGGTGAATTATGAACAAAAACCGTTAAACGTAATGTAAACAAGCATCTTGCTGCACAGCTCCCCACTTTGGATGCATTCTATAAATCTGGCCCCTAATTCACAGTGGCCCTTTATATCTCACCGACAGTATGCCTTGTCTGCATTGAATAAAGCTACAAAAAGGTAAATCACAAGATTGCAAAGAGTGGATTAGAATAAACTTCATAAACGCACACACATTCAATTTAGATATACTGCATTATCATTTGTTGCTACAAGAAATTCACTGTTTCAATCTAAAAAGATTTCATCAGACAAAAAAGGCCGCCATTCTTACTCTAGGCAAGTCTTTTTATCTTAAGATAAAAATTAAAAATATATTTAATTTTAAGACTAAGCTTAAAATTAAAAATATATTTAATTTTAAGACAAATTAAAAATACATTTAATTTTAAGACTAAAATTAAAAATACATTTAATTTTAAGACTAAAATTAAAAATACATTTAATTTTAAGATTAAAATTAAAAATACATTTAATTTTAAGACTAAAATTAAAAATACATTTAATTTTAAGACTAAAATTAAAAATACATTTAATTTTAAGACTAAAATTAAAAATACATTTAATTTTAAGACTAAAATTAAAAATACATTTAATTTTAAGACTAAAAATTAAATCTTAAAATAAAAATTTAAAATAAATTAAATCTTAAAATAAAAATTCCAAATATATTTAATCTTAAGATTAAAAGACAGGCTTTGAGTAAGGAGGGAGACTTTTCTGTCACCTGGCGAAATCTTGGTACTACTGCATTTTAAATCCCATGTTTTTGCAAGTCTTGTTCAGCAATGCCTGGTGGACAATGCAAATTGCCCTGTAAAATGTTGAGTGAGCTTATCCAATCAGAAACCGAGTTACCAAAAGAGACGCAAGCAAGCAGACGACACCAAATTGGAAGAAAAAAAAAGGGGAAGAGTTTCATCGTGCTCCAAAAGAATCATCACAAAAACAAGTAATATTTGTGATAAGCATAATAAACAATTCTAGGCTGGAAGCTATCGTGAAGTCGACAGAAATGGTCCGTGCGTTCTGTCAAGTCAACTGGCGGCTGGCAACCAAGACAAGATGCATGAAATGTCAATGGAAGTATAGCCTTAAAAAATGAAAAAAAAGTTTTGGTTGAGGTGCAGTAATGGTCCATATAGACACTGAACCGCCTTGCGCCATAGCACCTTCTTCCAGCGATCCTATCTTCGGATACTAATTATCTTAAGATTCATATATTTGTGGGCTTACGAAATGGCAACGCACAACAACTTATCGTGAGAATTGTGCACTATTGGGTCAGATCACACTCAATGACTGGAAAAACTTTGAGGGATATTTGCCAAGACTATTTCCTTTGGAATCCCCAGCAGATCGGAGGCTCAGGACACACAATGAAAGTGGATGAGTCTGTCTTTAAAAGACGGAAATATAATGTTGGAAGTGTTGTCAAGCCATTTCTTTTTTTTAGGTGGGTGGGTGAGGTTGTATTGACTTCCGTTTGCTCAGTATAATCCAGCTATTTGCCTCATCTGCCGGGCATTGCCAAGCGAGTTTCATGGAAAAATGGGATTTAAACTGCATTAGTACTGAAATCTTCTTAGATTGAAACTGTGAATTTCTTGTAGCGACAAATAGTATTTTTTGTTTATCCAAATTGAGTAAAATAATATTCTTTTTTATTGTTATCTTTTATTGTTATCATTAGTTTTTATTTTTGGATATCTTTACCTAAAATAAATAAATATATATATATTCCATGTATCCATGTGTAATATTTTATATATTGATTTTCAGTAGTTACTTCAGCAGTACCCAATACATAAGTAGAGCATGGTAGTAAGTTATGAAAATTATATTGCAATTAAGCTACACCAAATTTTTCACGTTTACAGTTTTGTGAGGGCTTGTCAAACTAAAGCAACGAATTGATAACACAAGCATTACACTGAGGTAGACCAAAGGTTCGGTCGAAAATAATGTTCTTGTAAAAAAAAAGTTTTTAACTTTTGTTTCATAATATTATTTTGTATTCCTGAACGTCACGAATAAAGAAAAATTATAAATTTTTATAGTTTTTGTATTCTTTTTATGCATTTTCATATATATATATATATATATATATATATATATATGTGGTATTAAGTTTGCTAGTAAACCAATCAGATTCTTTGTTATTTCCATATTTTTTCAGTAGCCAATGATTGTTTGATTTGACTTGTAATTCAGCTCTACTATACATAACATCACGTGTATGCATATATAATAAAACGTGTTAACATTAATTTTATGCATTAGCCTGATGAGGTCACAAAGATGAAATGCGGAAAATTCTAGCTTGATTGCCATATATTTTCATGACTTTTTTTTTTTTTTTTTTTTTTATTACATTTTCACCCCAAACAAGGCACATTGCCACTTTAATGTAGGGGGCTACTATCAGGGGAAACATCTACTGGGGTACTATGTAGGGATTAGGACAGCAAGATGTTGGTTCACGTTGCACTTGAACTTATGCATGTCAGTACAGTTGGGGAAGCAGTGACCTGGAATGGAATTCCAAAGTCTAGCAGTTCTGGGGAAGAAACTACTGGAGTAGAAAGATCTTTTACATCTAGGGATCTCTACAGTGTGGGGGTGGGATTTTGCAGCTTGTCGGGTCTGTCGAGGGTGTTCACGTCGTGGGGGCACAAGTGCTTGCAGTTCTTCAGAGCATTCACCATTATAATACTTGTAGAATAGGCAGAGGGATGCAACGTTTCGACGATGGGACAGAGGCTGAAGTTTAGATGCCAGTTTAGGGCCTATCAGATTTGCGACTCTCTTTTGAACCCTGTCAAGGAGCGAGAGACTAGTAGCCGATGCACCGGCCCAAATATGACAGCAATACTCCATACATGGGCGAATAGTGGCCTTATAGAGGTAAAGGATACTTTCGGGTGTTAGAAGTTTTCTAGCACGGTAGAGAGAGCCCACCTTCCTCGCAGCAGCCCTGGCAACGCCCTCGATGTAATTGTTCCAACTCATGTTTCCTGTGAATTGTAGGTAGAGCATTAATATACAGAAAAAAAGTTTTACTGTTGAACTCGTGCTGTTATGATGGGAAAGCAGCAGGAAGATCGACCTACCTCCATTCCGATGACTTGTGGCCATACACACTTCAACAATTTTTACCACAAGTTCGTAATAGAAATCACCGACACCCAACATTTCTGACCAGAAACCTTTGCTGGCTGAAAGTTGAAAATGAAACAAGGAAAATTAGCGACAGAAAATTATCACATTTGAGATGCAAAGAAGAAATCAGTAAATTTTCTTTCAACCACTTGCCTTTCCATTTTTCTCTTTGCTATTTATTCCTCAACATACAACAATTTTATGTTACGTATTTGCTATGACAGGTTGTTCAAAATGTGTTTGTCCAATCTATATAATTGTTAACATCTACATTTGTCACTGGTACAAGATATATACACACTGACAGCAAGTAAAACAACAGTTTATCTTAAAAAAAAAACATATTGTTTTTATTTCACACTGACAAATCAGCTTTTGATTATAAATTATTACTGGTGTTTTGACGTTTCTGAAAGGCATGTGCGGTGGGGTGCATAGTTGTGTCAGATCTCAGGCGGTGAAGAAATGGTGACAGCTCCTCTCTATTTCTGACTGACTGACTGACCACTTTCTCTTTGTGACGATTTTTTTTTTTACACAGTGATCACCACTTATCAAGGCCCGGAAGCCACTCAGGGATAAGGGTTATTGCAAGTACATTAAGTTAGTGAGGAGATTTGCTGAAGTTTTTACTTAAGGGGGCGGTTCATTAGGAATTTGTTAACATTGGACTTGAAGACATCCAAGTTGTAGTCCTGAGGGAAGCAGGCAGACGGAACAGAGTTCCACAGGCGTGCAGTTCTAAGAAAGAAGCTTTGTTCATGGAATCCGCGTTTTGATTTAGGCACAGATATAGAGTGGGGGAAATTTTTCACAGTGGATTCAGCTAGACGGGTGTTTTTCGTGAAAGATTGGCGAGGGGGGACCAGAGATTGGAGTTCAGACGAGCATCTGCCATGGAAATAACGATAAAACAAGGACAGGCTCGCAACGTCTCTTCTGTGAGAGAGAGGTTGCAGGGTAGAGAAAAGGGCATCCCCCACTAAGCCACGAAGTCTATTTTGTACTCTGTCAAGGCAGGATAGGCTGTTTTTAGCAGCTCCTGCCCAGATATGGCAACAGTATTCCATTCTTGGACGTACTTGGCTTTTATATAGATAGAGAATTGCATCAGTAGTGAGATATCTTCTCGAGCGGTAGAAGGATCCCACCATCTTTCCAGCGACCTTGGCAACAGACTTGATGTACATGTTCCATTTTAGATCAGGAGTAAAGGTCAAACCCAGAAGCTTGTCAAAACACGGAGCCTTACCCAGACGAGAGCCATCCATCACAATTGATTTATCTATATAAACATTCTTTTTCTATTGGAATGTTTAATATTTCCTTTGTTTATTTTTCAACCTTTTGACCGATATCCTCTCACATACTTCTGAGTCAAATTATGCATTGCATTAGACAATGATGGAAAATCCCACATTCTTCACATTGAATCCATTTGCGTGTGTGCAACCCATTGAATGTTTTTTCTTCCTGAGGTTGTCTGCCAATATTTAACATTAACTCCCCCTAAGGTTTCACTTCCTATAAATTTGGCCCCTACTCACAGTAGCCCTTTATGTCTCAATGGCAGTAAGAAAAGGAAAAAGAAATAAAATTTTTTATGTCTGCTCGCTTAACTTTACCATATTCTATGATAAACTTACATGCAAGAGGATCTACTCCGATCGAGGCACACATTTCTTGGAATTGGACACGGAATGCGGGATCTTTCTTGATCTGGTCTTTGTGTTGGGTGGCAAATTCTTCCAGGTTCACCTTGAAGGTTTCCATTTGTTTGGCCATCTGCAAAATGGCACCAAATGGCACACATGCGTTAAAAAAACAAAAACAAAAAAAAAGCGTACAGACATACGAGAAAAAAAAATTAAACTAAACAATAACAGAGCTTCAGTCACCCGAGAAGATGGTTACTTTTCCTTTTTGCATCCAAGCTCTGTTCACACAATATCAATCTTGCAGCTGAGGTTTAACTCCTAATATATAATAACTAGACTTTTTAACTGATTAAAACTATAATATAATAACTAGACTTTTTAACCAATTATAACTATAGTATAATAACTAGACATTTTAACTGATTAAAAACAGGAAAAAGTTATAGCCCGTTAACTTAGAATGAGTGCTTTATGAAAAATTGATGGTTGAATATGATTAAATTTGTGCTGACTTTTTACATTCATCTCTATTAATCTTTTACTCTGCATTGAATGGATACCATAATACTTAATTTGCTGCACTTTATCATAACAAAGGTCCTACCCACATGGTGCATTTTTCTTTTTTCTTTCTTTTCTCTTCCTTAGCTGTGATGTGATGTGTCACAGTGCATACCGGCTAGGTCATTTGCATATGCGTCATGAGGCTGCTGCTGCTAAATATGCTAGTGTCTCTGTTACATGCAAAGGTACTTTTTTTTTTCCAATTTTCTCATTTTGTTCAAGCTGGGGATGGGTCATCCTATTGGATGTCAGACATTCATCTGCTATCTCATACATTCCAAATGAGAAATCTATTTTAAGATTATAACCGTTCAACTGTTTGAAGCCCTCTTGCACTTGGTTCATATTTGCCAGGTAGTTTTCAAAATTCTTTTTCAGGAGTCCAGTTGCTCCTATAATTACTGGAATGATAGCAATCTTCCTAAGATTCCAGTTTCTTTTCATGTCGTACATAAAAACTTGGTATTTCATTATCTTTTCCTTCTCAGCTCGGTTTAACCCAGCATCTTTGGGGACACTAACTTTTACTAAGGTTGCTAACTTTCTACTTATTCCATACAACTATGTCAGGCTTAAAAGCTCCATTTTCAAGGTTCGCAGCTACAGGAATTACATCGTTATAATGGACGGTGCGTGACTTATTTTCAACTGTTCTTTCAGGTAAACATGTTCACAGGACTTCTTGCTGCATTGGATATTCAACTTTTTTACAGATCGTCCAGTGGAGATATTTACACATTTTATTATGCCACATTGTATAGTGGCGGTCCCACAGAACCTTACAGTTGAATGTGAGATGACTTACACTCTCGACTTTTGTGTGACAAAACCTGCACTTG
The DNA here is from genome assembly GCF_053919585.1 of Euprymna scolopes. Taxonomy (NCBI): domain Eukaryota; kingdom Metazoa; phylum Mollusca; class Cephalopoda; order Sepiida; family Sepiolidae; genus Euprymna; species Euprymna scolopes. Next base: position 2,569,472 of record NC_136493.1, read on the forward strand.
TTGTCATTATTGAGACCATTCATTTTTTTAAAAAGCATTAGTCATTGAACCTTGATCTTGGACAGTCATTTTAATCTTTCTTAGCAAGTCTACAGAGTTTTCTGTATCTACATAATCTATATAATTATATCTATATAATCTATATAATTATATCTACATAATCTATATAATTACATCTACATAATCTATTTAATGATATCTATATAATCTATATAATTACATCTACATAATCTATATAATTATATCTACATAATCTATATAATTATATCTACATAATCTATATAATTACATCTACATAATCTATATAATTACATCTACATAATCTATATAATTACATCTACATAATCTATATAATTATATCTACATAATCTATATAATTACATCTACATACTCTATATAATTACATCTACATAATCTATATAATTACATCTACATAATCTATATAATTATATCTATATAATCTATATAATTACATCTACATAATCTATATAATTACATCTACATAATCTATATAATTACATCTACATAATCTATATAATTATATCTACATAATCTATATAATTACATCTACATAATCTATATAATTACATCTACATAATCTATATAATTACATCTACATAATCTATATAATTACATCTACATAATCTATATAATTACATCTACATAATCTATATAATTATATCTACATAATCTATATAATTACATCTACATAATCTATTTAATGATATCTATATAATCTATATAATTACATCTACATAATCTATATAATTATATCTACATAATCTATATAATTATATCTACATAATCTATATAATTACATCTACATAATCTATATAATTACATCTACATAATCTATATAATTATATCTACATAATCTATATAATTACATCTACATAATCTATATAATTACATCTACATAATCTATATAATTACATCTACATAATCTATATAATTACATCTACATAATCTATATAATTATATCTACATAATCTATATAATTACATCTACATAATCTATATAATTACATCTACATAATCTATATAATTATATCTATATAATCTATATAATTACATCTACATAATCTATATAATTACATCTACATAATCTATATAATTATATCTATATAATCTATATAATTACATCTACATAATCTATATAATTACATCTACATAATCTATTTAATGATATCTATATAATCTATATAATTACATCTACATAATCTATATAATTACATCTACATAATCTATATAATTATATCTACATAATCTATATAATTACATCTACATAATCTATATAATTACATCTATATAATCTATTTAATTACATCTACATAATCTATATAATTATATCTACATAATCTATATAATTACATCTACATAATCTATATAATTACATCTACATAATCTATATAATTACATCTACATAATCTATATAATTACATCTACATAATCTATATAATTACATCTACATAATCTATATAATTACATCTACATAATCTATATAATTATATCTACATAATCTATATAATTACATCTACATAATCTATATAATTATATCTACATAATCTATATAATGATATGATCTATATAATCCTGAGTGAATTCACGCAGTATTATGCACCTTTCAATGTCTTGTCAAACCATTTGCTGATTTACAGATCAATCCACAGATATTACACTGCTTAAATGATCTGGGTGGCAGCACATCCTCACAAAATTGTACGTCTTGCCTAACAATATGTGACTTCACATGGTTCTCCAAACCAGTTTTTAACAAAAGAAATCTGTCACAAATTATGCATTTCAATTCTTGTTGAAAGTCGGCAAAAACTGCCGACTCATTCTGCTTTGTTTTAATACTGCATACTTTACACGCTTTTCCTCAAACTTTCTTATATATATATATATATATATATAAGCCTGAGTGCCTGGCGCTGCCCGGATGTTTGGATGTGTGTGTTGAGCACAAAACAGTGGTAGTAGGCAGGCATGTTCGAATCCGTATCGTGAATGAGGAAAAGAACGTAAAAAAAAAAAAAGTGACGTTTTGCTGTTGCGTCCATTACCAAACCAGAAGTGATGATCAAAACATCGAAAAAAAAAACACAAAAAAAATTAACGTAAGGCAAACGAACGATGAAAACAGAAAAACGAACATGTGAAGAATGGCTTAAATAAGCCTGTTTCGATATTAAAATTAAAAAATTTGGTGGGTACTCGGGTGTTTTGGGTGTGTGGTCGGGGGTGGATAAGCGAAGTAAAAAAAACAAAAAAAAAAACAGAAAAACGACTGTTACGTGAAAAATGGCTTAAAACGTTTAGATAATGAACCAACGTGCTAATCATAAATAACATTGGTTCAATATTTAAATTTAAAAAATCAAAAAAAAAAGAAAGACATCTCACACCACGATTCAAACCCAAAACGTTTAGATAATGAACCAACCTGCTAATCAACTGAGCTAACACGACGTACATGAAATTTAGTCAGTTTTTCAACTATTTAAAGTAAATCAGGTCATGATGTCATCTGACGCATGCGTAGAACCGGTCATCGTCACGAGAGGACCGCTTCTATTGACATGACACACCAAGATCAATGTCTTAACGGGGTTGATTAGATCCAGATGAGGAATACTGTCTTGCTGCACAACCATGTGCCTTCTCAGTCCAGATGTAGAGCTGCGTACTTTACTACATATTACGTGTACTGTGCTATGAGGTTGTTGTGGAACACTGAATGACGATGGTTTGTTATTGTGAAAAGTGGCTCACATACCCTGCCTTCAAAAGGAGAACATGACCACATGTCCCACAGATCCACTTTGCATGGTTGCCTGGCAAGAATTTCAGATCTCCCCTCTGAAGTGCTCTTTTCAGTCTTGCATGCTCCATCCTCTTAACCTGAAGAGAACCACAGCCATTTTTTATATATATATATATATATATATATATATATATATATATATATATATATATATAACACACACACACACACTATTTGCCATCCAATATCCATCTAACTATTCTTTTTTAATGGACTTGTGGCGTAACAGATAAAGCACTAAGTTTGGAGCTTGAAGGTTCACTCCTTAGTATGGGCAATACTCATACTCAGAATACAATTATTAGTTTTTTAAGACTTCTACTCCGTCATGACTGATAAAACGAGGACATGCTACCTTTGTGGATTAAATTAATTTTCCCTACTCTTTATCTGTGCCTAAATCAAAACAGATTCCATGAACAAAGCTTCTTTCTTAGAAGTACACACCTGTGGAATTCTCTTCCGTTTGCCTGTTTCCCACCTGACTACAACTTGAATGCCTTCAAGTCAAACATAAACAAATTCCTGATGAACCACCCGCTTAAGTAAGACACTTTATCAGATCTCCATTACTAATGATTACTACGATATTGTCCCATTGATTACTGTACACGCAATAACCCTTATCCCCGAGTGGCCTCCAGGCCTTTATAAGTGGTGACTTCCATGTAAAAAAAAAAAAAAAAAATGGAGAAGGTTGAAGGTTACATTGGCCAAAACGTTGTGAGAATAAAATTCAAGATGAAAATAATCGCCTGAATATTCCAAATGATCCAAATTAACCGTTAACTCAATACTTCAATGGGTTCAATGTATAGTATCTGTTCTTGATCAACAAAAGATAACGTATTCTATACTAGCAAACTCATGTCTCAGCGTTGTCTGGGAAAATTGAAGAAATTCCAAACCTCAGAAATAAATTAACTAGGAAGATCCAGAAAGACATTTTGGGCTGAGATCAATGTGTAGTATCTGCTCTTGGTCAGAAGAAGAGGGATTCTTCTTACTTGTGACAAGTTTTTTTGTCTCCTTCAAAATGCTACAAATTCAACCGTCGCAAACTCGTCAATTAATTATGACTCCTAAATACATTGGCTCAGGAGCAGAAATCCTAAGTGTCTGTCATTGTCTAAGTGAGAAATGACTTTTCGTCTCATTTACTCCCAACTGACTGCCCATCCTATTTCCAATCACCTTTGTCTTTTATTTTCTCTTATTACCCTGGATCATGACTCTTTCTCCTTTTGAGAACTCTTCACTTTCTGATGACTCACCTCCTAGCAAACTTAATATCAGCTCCATACATACACATGCTTTTTACGCAAGCAAAAACTTATTTTTGATTTATGTTTTCCATATAAACATAACTACATAAACTTCTGACACAATTATATCTACAAAAGAAAAAAAAAGAAAAATAAACAACAACTCCCAAATTAAAACTGACTCAGCAATAGATAACCAAAAAAAGTTGATTTGCTGTAAAACAAACAAACAAGCAAACAAACTTACAAGTTCGGTTCTAAACATCTGATTCTAAGGAAATAATAAAAATTTTTTTTTTTTTTTTAAATAACATCCCCTAAATTAAAACTGACTTAAGATAACTAAATGCAATTGATTTGCTGTAAAACAAACTCACCTCTCAATGCTCCTCAAGACGACAGTTCTGGACGAAGGAGGAGATGACAGACCATAGAATCCCATCACATACCTTGTAATTTCCCATCCAAATATAAAAAAATAAAACTAATTTTGCTTAATATAAAATGAGACGACAACAAGAAACCTTACCTGGGCCAACTGATCCTCTGCAATAACATTGCCCTTGTCTTTGTAACGAGCCTGAAAAAATTAAAAATCAAAATTATTTCCCGTCACATGAAAACAGATCAGACTAAATGATTTAAAAAAAAAAAAAAGTCACCCATTTAAATCAGTTTTTTTTTTCTTTGAAATAAAAAAAAATTCAATTAATGGTAAAATTTTAAGATTTGTGTAGAAAGTTCTGTCCTGAAGGGGCGAGTTAATCTTGTGTGATTGCATTGTGATGTCACAAACAAGTAAGAGCTCGAACGGTTGTTGCTCTCACTAGATTAGAGACAGAATAGAGCTCTTGAGTAGCTGCAAATGACCACAACAGCTTATTTGACTATTTATAAAAAAAAAAAGATATGTGATGAATCTGCATAATTTTAGATATACTGTCTTTTTTTTGTCTTTTTTTTTTAACCTAACAGGTAAGTACCTAATAAACTTTTTGTGCTACTTTCTTTTTACATACATCAGTTAACCTGAGGAATCACTAAATTTTTGTATATTTGAATCTATATATAAAACATTTTATTTCTATTTCATATTGTCCCTTGTGTATTTAATCTATTATATGAGATGTGCCCCAAAATTAATGCCTCCTATATTTTTTTCGTCCAAGTGGAGTATAGATTATTGCAAACTGTATTGTTATGATGACTGAACTTACGCAATGTGGCCATTATGCTTGAACTATGTTCATTACAGTTCAAACCTCTTTCAGACCCCCACGCCGTCTAGTACCATCGAAAAGGAACACTCACAGAAAAATAAATTTGTCTCATTTTTTCTTTCTGTTTTAGCAAAAGTCATGTATTACATTACTTTCCAAACAATGTTTCTTGTTCTTTTTGACTGTTCAGTTCGTCTCCCATAAGATTAACAAACCTCGCCGTCTCGACACTCGTTTAAAAGTGTCTTGCTGCCACTGCGGGGCTATACGTCCACCTCACACGGTATGCGTTTTTCTTTCTGCTCCTTGTCACGCAGTGTTTTTTTTTCTCCTTTTTTCTTTTTCTTCTGATGCAAGCCTGTGCACAGCTGCTGCTGCTAACACCTTCGCTAGCCATCTATCCTTTGGCTGCTACTAATATCTTCACACGTGCTCATACATGCTCTGTTACTCTTATGCATTTATGACCTGAAAGTTTCATCTCTTTGTTGCAGATATTGACAATGTGAGACTCAAAGAAAGCAACCTCTGCCATGAATGTGTGTCAGAAGCAGAGATGAGTCATCAAATTTTTAGCAAATTGATAATGGTGGTGGCTATGTAGAAAAATAAATTCTGGAGCACAAAAGCTCGTTTTAATGGTACCACTCCTGTCTTTGTAGCTCTTCAATTTTTTGAGTGCAAATATTTTTATTTTAAATCCTAAAACTAAACTAACCTTTTACATGTCGTCGGCTTGTTACTTTCAAATTGTAAACTGCTTTGGCCATTTACAGAACTGACTCTGGATTATTAATGAAAGTACTTAAATATTCTGGGTGCCAATTCCTTATAAATATCCTGATGTGTAATCATTTGAAAGTAATTTTAACTGACGATTAAAAATTCATTTTTGATGTTAATAGAAGTTTTTTGTATTTTTTTTTGAAAGTCACATATTAGGGTTCATTTCTGTTTTTAGAGAAAACATTCAGGATTTTTTGCTGCTTGTCCAGAATTCAACCTAATTAAAATACAGAAAAATGCAATGATCATATTCTAAAATCACTTACACTAATCAAAGGTCATGTCCTTGTTGAACAGAATTAGATAATGTAGATTCGTTTGTCTATCTTAGCACTACGATCATGCGGACGGGGCAGGGAAATGAAGAGATTGGATAGTAAATAGGAACAGCATGGTCTGCCTTCTTCCATCTCAACTGGTTTCTGTGGTTCCGACAGGAGATACATTTGGGCACGAAGGGACACATCTATTGGGCGGTGGTGAGGACCATTCTTCTCTATGACTGCAAATCATATGAGAGCGGAAGATATGCGCAAACTGAAAGTCTTCAACAACAATTTCTTTGCAGCTTAGTCTTATTAGCATTAAATGTTACCATCCATTTACGACCCCATTTCACTACAGTCTAGAGGTCATTTTCTAAGGATTCTGTCATTGTCTTAGATTTGTGTAAATCCGTTCTTCCCTCGTGTATATTATAGAGTGTTGTATCATCAGCAAATATACCCATCTCAGACACAATATTATCAGAGAGGTCGTTAATGAATATCAGGAATAGTAGTGGTCCAAGGATCAACTCCTGAGGCACTTCTGCATTAAATGTTATGCTGTTTGGATCCAGGACCATCATTGATAACTTGGATGGATCTAATTATATTTAGTATTCATTCAATTATACCGTACAATTTAATTTTCATTAGCAGCCTTTCATGCCAGACTTTGTCAAAAGCCTTGGATATATCAAGAGCTACAATTCTGGTTTCACCCTCCCTTATCAAGTGCATGGTATATGCGCTTGTAGATGACTGTTAAAATATATGCAGTTAAACGACATTGTCTAAATCCATACTGATTGTCAAAGAAGATTAGCTTTTGCGAAGTGGTCGACTAGTGTTTGGTTGATTAAGGTCTCAAAGATTTTAGCGAAGACGGGAAGGGGACTGAAAGGGCGATAATGTAGAGGGTTAGTCTTTTCACCAGAATTCTTGTACATTGGTTATCTTCCAACTATTAAAGAAACAAGATTCAGCAAGGCATTTGTTATAGAGTTTGGAAAGTATGGGGGCAAGTTCAACTAAGTGTTTCTTAATTAGTATAGCAGGGATGAGATCAGGTTCATACGCCTTGGAGGTGTCTAAATTATTTTATGATACTGTGGACATGAGAAGGGGTGGTTTTAAAATTATCAAGTGTAGCTTCAGACTGCATAGGGAAATTTGGGAGAGAGTTGTTTGTTGGCTCTAAGGTGGAGTTGGAGGCGAATTGCCAGACAAGCAGTTCTGCTTTCTTGGTTGCCGTGCATGCGATCTTCTGGTCGTTGGATAGTGGGGGAATTACTGATTGCTTTTTATTCACTACACTATTATAGATTTTCCAGAAATCACTGGTTCCTATCTTTTGCAAATCTATGCATTTCTTGGTTATTTCAGCATGCTTTCTTTTAGCTGTCGCTATTTCTCTCTTGCAATGATTTCTAGCATCTACAAATTTTTGCCTATTTGTATTTGACTTATGACATACTAACTGGTGAAATGCATACTGTCTTTGTACAATGGCAGCTGCACAATCTGTAGTGAACTATGGGGGCTGAGTAGAAAAGTACAGCATCCAGCTGCATTTGTGCAACCAGAGAAATCAAGCCAATTGGGCATGAAAGTCACCAAACACGTGTATTTGAGCATTACTATCTAAGAAGAGTGCTGCATCTATACTATCACAGACATGATCGATTGGAGTACAGTCCTGACTTGAAGTGGAACAGTAAAGAAAATATAATTAATGCAGTGATGAAAGTTTTTTTTTTTTTTTACATGGAGTTCACCCCTTATCAAGGCCCAATGGCCACTCAGGGATAAGGGTTATTGTGTGTACAGTAATCAAAGGGATAGTGTAGCAATAGTATTGGAGAATTGGTAAGGTGTCATTACTTAGGGGGGGGGCGGTTCATCAGGAATTTGTTTGTGTTGGACTTCAAGTTGAAGACATCCAGGTTGAAGTCGGGAGGAGAAACAGGCAAGCGGAACAGAGTTCCACAGGCGTGCAGTTCTAAGAAAGAAGCTTTGTTCATCGTATCTATGTTTAGTAAAAAGTACATAAATATCTGATCATCCAATTCAAGATGTTGCTCTCTAGTTAAGGGAAGGGTGCTATAAATATAGACTCCAAGTCCGTGTATATATTTATCAGAGTCCTTACAGAAGAGAGAGAGAGGTATCCTGTCATGTTAAAGTAGTTAGAGGGGATTGAGAAGTGTAGGTTTGTTTCACTTATTATAAGATATAAGGGGAGTTTACTAAGACTCTACATCATCCAGGTTACTTCTGACCCCACGGATATTTGTGAATGCGAGCCTCAAGGGAGGAGGTGAATTGGTTTTGTTTGAGAGGGGGGGGGGTTCCTGGTTTAATTGTGATATTTGTTTGATTTCAGGTTGGAGGGGTGGGGGAAGAAAGTGTTGGGAAAAGTGGGCCAGTTTTGATGCCAAGTATGCCATTAGCCGAGTTCTGCCTAGAAAGCTGTGGCTTCGTGAAAGCTCACCAGAGATGGGTGCAGGGTCCCTTTCCATGCATGACATGGTACTACAACTATCCCAATATTATACAACTGATGATAAAGCAGCCGCTCTAAACACTACCAAAGAGTTAGAGCTCCTGTACTGTCAGTTGGAAATGGCAGCCAGACAAACTGTCAATCAGGTACCCTCAGCTTCTCAGACAAGACCGGTCCAGACCAAGCGAATGGGCACGTGGCATGCAAGCAAACTAAATTTGTTCAGTTTGTGAGAAAAAGAAAGAAATTCGGAATAGGGGGACAGTGTTCAATGTGCTAGTTAAGAAACAGGGCTAGGCACAGGGTGGCTCTGGTATTGTGCCTTTGTGCCTGGCTAATAGACAAAGAAAGAGTGTGAAAAGTGACAGAGCATATCTACTTCTTAAGCAATTTAGGTTTGAAAACTGGAGAATTTGTTATAGTCACCAGCTCTAGTAAGGTTGTAGACCATGACTGAGGAGGTTTCATTTTGTGTGGTTGCCATTGTCGTAACTCGTTATCAGGATTTACCTAGCCAATGTTGGCAGCCATGGTGGTTAATCTATTTAAGCACCATGATTAAAACAAAAGAGCTTTAAAACGATTTTATGCCTAATCAATGAGAAAAGCAGCAATAATAAACATATTTTAAATAAATAATTAAATCATTTTAATGAAATTGTTAACATTTAATTGAAGCTATAAAAAAAACACAATCAAATCAAAAAAATATAACGATTGTAAGAGTTTCACTTGACATTGTCCGGATGGAAAAAAAACGGGGGGGGGGGGAGTCAATGTGCGATAGAGTACCAAAAAGACTTTTAAAAAGTTGATTTTTTTTTTTAGTTTTATTCGGGTGTGTTTTGAACGAATATCACATTTAAAATTGTTTATATGATATTAAGACATTTATTATTTAATTTTTGTGCATTTATTATCAAACGGTGCTTTTTTTTTCGGCCAATTATTCCTCTGGCCTTCGTCAGGTTAACCGCGCAACGGGATAGGCATGTCGAATTCTCCAACTACACCACACAGCAATAGCATGGGGAGAGCATTTTGTAATTATTCTCTACTTTCACTTGACAATTTAATAAACAAAAAGGTACTTACCTGGAGAAGGTATCGTACTGAAATAACATTTAGAAAATCATTCTTACTATGGGAATAGGTAGGGCGTTTTGTAGCTATTCTGTACTTTCACCTAACAATTTAATAAACAAACATATTGTAAAAATTGAATTTAACGATATATATATATATATATATATATATATATATATATATATACAATAACACGGTACCTTCTCTGCATAAAAACCCAATAATTACTCAACTAAGTTATGTAGATGCGAGAAACACAGATCCACTAATAGTTATTTGTGAATGATTCGGATTTTAAAGTTGTTTTTAATTAGATCCAAAACAGAAACGGTATTATTATAGAAAATAATAATAAAAAGTAGTAAAATAATAATACACTTGAAAACAAAAAACAATGCCGAGTTTTAACTCCAGTTATTGTTTAAAGACGAAAATATCATTCGAACTTGTTAACGACGTATGAAATCGAGATACTCTCACCTGTGCTAAATTTTTGTTCTTAACAGCACCGACTCCGATGCCGCGTCTGTGCATTATGCGACAAGAAATTGACGGTCACTTCTTCGGTTTTTGATGT
>NC_136493.1:2592500-2625000 GCF_053919585.1 Euprymna scolopes
TGGAAATAATGTATTTTTGGAGACTCTTTTAAGCTATTTTCGTAGCAGACTTGTTTTCTGATTCTGTCTCATTTGTAAGACAATCTTATCCAAAATATTTAACCAGATTCATGATAGGGGTTGTTCTGCTCTTGATCATGATGTTCATGTACCATCTTGAGGTTTAGATTTTGGAAGCTCATTAGATACTGCCTGGTGCTTACAATAGTGGCATGATATTGATGGTCAATTTCTGAGAGACCGATACCAATTGCTCTTCCAGGCAGACACTGGTTTCTGTATGTTATTCTTTACAATGTCAACATTTCCTGCATTTTTAGTGTCTAGTCTATTTATGTCTTTTTGTGGCCAGTTGACAATGCCAAAATTGTAGGCCCTGTCGATGGGGCATTAGAATACGCCGACTGCCCCCCCCCATGTAGAGGGTAAAAGTCTCTCAATGGGGGTCCTGGATATGACCTTAAACTATATCCAGTGGTGAGGCCCCAGCTTGTGGGCTTTGGAGAGTGTGGAGCCACCCTTTAATTACCATTGCTCCCAGGTCCACTCTGACCCGCAGTGGTAGTACCTGTTAGGGTCCCAACTATGGGCTAAATAGAAACCGATATGAAAACAACAAATATATTCTATTAAAAAATTTTTTCTTCAAAATCTTTGGATTCGACATTAAATAACCCGAAAAGAGTTGATATGCCGTAAAACAAAAACAACCAATCAACCAACCAACCAAAATTGTATGTTGTCACTAGGGCTGGGACAACAGCATATTCTTTCCATTGTTTTGACTCTCGAGTGTGTATTTGTTGATATCTTAGATGCTTTTATATAGAGGGATGTGGTTCTCGGTTGATTAGCTGTATCTAACTGTGTCGGGTATATACTCGAGAGTTAAAACAATTATAAGAACATTCCGTTGCCATAGCCCTATTATTACATTGTACCAAATATGTAGCAGTGATTTCGAAAGTATATATATATATATATATATATATATATATATATTATAACTACTTCATTTACTCACATAAAATTAATATACGAAAGTATATATAATTCATAACAATAATAAACTTTTTTTTAATAAAAACTACATAGTTTTTATTGAATTATAAGAGAAAAATCCAGGTAGTCCTCGACGGTCGCACATCTAAACAATATGATATAAATGCGGGAGTGCCCCAGGGTTCTATCCTTGGACCTCTATTGTTCCTGATATTCATAAATGACCTCCCCGACAACATTGCCTCTGAGATGGGTATATATGCTGATGACACTACACTCTATGGCAGACACGACAGGAAGACGAATGAACACATTTCTAAAGAAATGGCAGAAACACTAGAGGAAGACCTCCAATCTGTAGTGGAATGGGGACAAAAGTGGTTGGTCGCGTTCAATGCTGCCAAGACTAAACTAGTTTCATTCAATAATTACAAGAAACCCTCTCTACCACCAATAGCAATGGCCAACGACTCTTTATCTGAGAGTCCATCTTTCAAACTCCTTGGCCTAACGTTCACAGGAAACATGAGTTGGAACAATTACATTGAAGGCATTGCCAGGGCCGCTGCAAGAAAGGTAGGCTCTCTCTACCGTGCTAGAAAACTACTAACACCCGAAAGTATCCTGTACCTCTATAAGGCCACCATTCGCCCATGTATGGAGTATTGCTGCCACATCTGGGCTGGTGCATCTGCTACTAGTCTCTCGCTCCTTGACAAGGTTCAAAAGAGAGTCGCAAATCTGATAGGCCCTGAACTGGCATCTAAGCTTCAGCCTCTGTCCCATCGACGAAATGTTGCATCCCTCTGCCTGTTCTACAAGTATTTTAGTGGTGAATGCTCTGATGAACTGCAATCACTTGTGCCCCCACGACGCGAGCACCCTCGACAAACCCGACAGGCTACTAGATCCCACCCCCACACTGTAGAGGTCCCTAGATGTAAAAGATCTTTTTACTCCAATAGTTTCTTCCCCAGAACCGCAAGACTCTGGAATTCCATTCCAGGTCCCTGCTTCCCCAACAGTACTGACGTGCAGAAGTTCAAGTGTAACGTGAACCGACACCTTGCTGCCCAAATCCCTACATAGTACCCCAGTAGTTGTTGCCCCTGATAGTAGCCCCCTACACCAAAGTGGCAATTTGCCTTGTTTGGGGTGAAAATGTAATAAAAAAAAAAAAAAAAAAAAAATATAGATTTTGTAATCACTAGGGCTAGGACAACAGCATATTCTTTTCATTGTTTTGACTCTTGAGTATGTATCCGTTTATATCTTATATGCTTTTATATAGAGTGATGTGGTTCTCGGTTGATTAACTGTGTCTAACTGTGTCGGATATATACTCGAGAGTCAAAAACAATAATATCTGTTGTCAGAGCCCTAGTTATTACAGACATGACTAGTTGGTTAATGGTAGTTACTTTGTGTTTTTTTTGTTTGTTTTTAAGTTCTAAGTTACAGATCTTCTATACATGGCGAATATATTTACTTCTAATTTTTTCTCTCATCTTGGCTGACTTGAATCGCTTTCTTCTCTGCCAACGTATTTGTACTTTTTCTGCTCTTCTGTCTTTGATGTCAGTATCTTCATCAAGCTATCTTTCACATTTAGACTTTCTTCCCAACTCTGATGGAGCATCAGACACATTTGTTTAGGCCAAACTTCATTTCAATATCTTCGGATAAGATATAGAAGCTTACATAAATCGGAAAACATGTTTGCTCATATTTTTAGAATTATTGTAAAACAAGGCGGTTCATTAGCTGAGATATTCAAAATGTCTGAGTCAATAATTTAAGGCCGTGAATTATCCACTCGTTTGAAAATCATAATCAAAGCTTCCCCACTCAATTACCCAAATCCGTGTATCGTATGGAAGGGTTACCCCCCTCTTTCTGTATTTTTTATTTTCATCTTTTTTTTTCAATTTTTCAACAGATTATTATCTAATGGACAGATGTCTACCAGATTATGAAAAAAAAAAAAAAAATGAAAAAAGTCAATATTAAAATATTTGTAGGAGGTGCTCAGTTTTTAATGCGAGGTTCTAGTAAATCTATCATCCATTTTTTAACAACTCAATGATTTTAGGCCAAATTTCGTGAATTTAGCCTTTTTTAAAGCAGTTTGCCCTTTTTAAAAATTTTTTATATACACATTTATAATTATCTTTAAGTTTTGTCATTTGACATTTACAAAGGTTTTGCCAGGATGAATTTTTTTTTCTTTTCTTTAAATACGCATTAAGTTATGTCACCCGATATTTACAATTTAAAGACTTACCTTTTAAAAAAGTTAATTTCTAAGAGGCATTCGGTTCTATATTCCATATTGTTTTCAGTGGTTGACAAGTTTGTTTTCGTGTGTATGCATTCAATGTTTGTATGCAAAAATTGAATGTGCGCATACAAAAATAAACATGGCGATCAGTGAAAACAATATGGAATACAGACCTGAACTTTTTAAAGGTAAATCTTTTTTTACATTTAAAGCATCTCCAACAAAGTTTTTCAATTTTTGCTTTTGAATATTTCTGAACAGATATAGCATGCACACATAAACACAACTTGTTCATGCAATTAATCTTTTGGACTGAACATATTGTAAAGCTGTATCCTTAACATTTTTTTTAATGAATTCAATCTCAGAGTTTCTGAAGAAGTAGCCATTATAAGAACTTGAATTCTAATCTTTCCCACATACATGTGAATCAAATTTGAAGCCAAATTCTAAAAAAAGCCAAAAAGAATTTTTGAAGGCCAAACTGATTTTAAAAAAGCTAAATTCGCGAAATTTGGCCTAAAAATTCGAGTGGTTCTAAAATTGGAGATTGATTTATTAAAACATTGCATTAGAAACTGAGCACTCTAATAACTATTTAAATACTGACATTTTTTCATTTGTTTTTGATAATCTGGTAGACTGAGAGGGAACGAAAAGGTGACATCTGCAAATCTGACTAAGATATCATCGAATTTGGGCATAATAAAAATCCGGTATTTCTTTTATTGTGGAGAATGTGTTTTTATTGACTCGTTCACGTCATTTCATCAATTGGATATATTTGCTGCGGTACGTGCTTTAATTATTTTTTATTATTGTTATCTTGGATTTTTATTGTTATTTTATAACTCTAACCCCCTCTGTTGTCCGGGGGGGCAGGGCCGCATCCGTCGCTAACCTGGTTCATGGGAGCATACTTGTGATGTACTTCTGGCCGTATTCGTCGCTCCCAGCTCACAGGACCATAGATGCAACCCAGCAGGGCTACATTCTTACTTTTCTAGTGGTGGACCCCTCAAGGGTGACCAGACTCTCACTGGTCACTGGAAAATATCTCTCTGCTGCTCAGGGCACGCGAAATGTGCATGACCCTAAGTCCATGTGGCAACATTGTCGATTTCAGTCGTCACTCTGGCTTCGTGCTGGATCCAGTCTATCTCTTTCATCATCTGTCTTCAGGGCATACCTGAAATAAACTGCATCTTCATTCAGGCTGGCAATCAAGAAACAAAGAAAAACTCTGATTCATTTTCGTAAAAACCAAACAAAATAATTATTTATAAATCATTTTACACTTGTTTAAAGTCGAGTTCTTTGATCCGAGCTTCGTGATGCAGACTGTATAACTTAAGTTCATCTAATTAATTTCTCAGCTAAGAACAAGAGCTTTTCAACTTAGCTCTTATGAGGGTTTCTGCTCCCCACCCCATGCGGGGTGAGAGCGATGTGGACGTCTCGATGCCAGCCAGTAAAAAGACCCCAATTCTAAAAAAAGCCAATCGTTTTTATAAAACTGGCCTCTTCCCCCCTCTGTCATATTGAGGATTACTTTTCTTTTTTTTTTTCCTCTGAACCCCTTTTTTCTCTATCCCATTATCTTATTCTTTTTCTTCTCTCGTGAACTTCTTTCTCTATCCCCTTATTCTATATTCTTTTCATTTTCTCTTTTTTTGTGAACCTCTTCCTTCTCTTTCATGACCATAGCTCTCCCTAGGTTCAATTTTATTTATTTATCTGTCCAACTAACTTATCACTGGCTTGGTGGCCAGGTAGTTAAATACAACAGGTGGACCCAAATGACAACATCTTCCAGACACCAAAGCAGACATTTTGAACCAAAGTCATTGTTTCCATAATATTTGAATTGTTCTTTCAAAACTCAACCAGAAAACGATCCTGTATTGTTTTTCTGCCAAACTCAAGAATCTCATTATCATATTTATTTATTTATTTTTCCATTGAAATATTTTATTTCTTATGGACATTTTTGCCTCTTCTTATCACTACATAAGTACAAAATGGAAATTAAAACCGCTTAAAGAACAATTATTATCTATTATTCCTTCTTCTTGATTAAGTCCCAGGGACATTTCTCTTTTTTTCTTGATCAAATATCACACCCCCTCTCCTACCTTCTCTTACTCTATTTGAAAAGCAAGACCATCTGGTATCGCCTGGGATCTTGCTACAATTTATTTCTGTAAATTTTCTATGCCACTGGATTTTTTTTACAGGCTTTTTTTGCTTTTTATCTTTTGATAACCTTTGTTTTGATGAACGATGCCCCCCCCCAAAAAAAAAAATCAACAAAACAACAGCTCCAATGGTGAACCCCAAAAATAAGGTGAGGGTTCATCTTGTAACTAAGGTCCGGCTCCTATAACCACAAACTCATCACCTGAGACCACTCCCCAGAAAACCAACATAAACAACATCAAATTCCTCAACCTTAGCACGACACAGAAACCACGAAGAGAAAATGAGTGGGTACTAGTCACCGGAAAAAAAAACCAACCTAGCATCTAAATTTAGAGCAACAGCAAGAAGAAGAAAGGCTACAAAAAAATGTCCAAAAAAGACCCAAGTGAAGAAATTCCTTGAACTAACAAATTTAGAGAAATAACTAAGAATGAATATTCACTTTCCACCAAGAAGCCTAGACCAAGTTCTCCCCAAAAAATCATCACCAGTCCTATAATCACGAAAAAATCATTAGCAAAGATCATGCCCCTCCTATCACCAGACCAATAAAACTACAATAACAATTTCAGTTAATATCTTAGTCCATCACACAAAAGATCAAAATTGAACTCCTATCACCAGACCAATAAAACTACAATAACAATTTCAGTTAATATCTTAGTCCATCACACAAAAGATCAAAATTGAACTCCTTAAAAACCACCCTGTTTGCCTTCCCTCTTCAAATGCCAATCAACTCCCCTCCAGCATTTTCTACCAAGTCCCGGCTACCATCCCTATTCCTAAATGGGGATGGTGGTTGGGACTCCATCTCAGAAAGACTCCATTAGAAACTCCCCCCCCATTTCCCAGCAAACAACATTCTTCCCCTCCTCCTCAGTCAATCGCTCAGTCAAATATACCCCCACAAAAAAAATATACCCTCACAAAAAATATACCCCCCACAAAAAATATACCCCCACAAAAAATACCCCCACAAAAAAATATACCCCCACAAAAAAAAATACACCTGCACAAAAAATATACTCCTACAAAAAAATATACCCCACACAAAAGTTATACCCCCACAAAAAATATACCCCCACAAAAAATATACCCCCACAAAAAATATACCCTCACAAAAAAATATACCCCCACAAAAAATATACCCCCACAAAAAAAATATACCCCCACAAAAAATATACCCCCCACAAAAAATATACCCTCACAAAAAAATATACCCTCACAAAAAAAAACACTACAACTTCACAGGCATGACCTTTGCCACATCACCGCGAACGTCATCACCAGAGCAAAGTGCCATAAGCTGAGTGATCTGAGAAAAATATTTGATTTCACCATAGTAAACGGCCTCTGTGTCAAAGGTCGCCTGAATTTCCTGAATGTCATTAGAATATTAATAGTCATCAGAACCAGATATGAAGCGAAAGAAATGCTGGAGGAAGCTAATTTAACGTTTGAGATTTCACCCCTTCATGTTTAGCACCAAAGACCCTATTTTACGAACTTTATGAAACTCTTGTTTTGGGAGGGTCCCTGTTCGTATTCACCCATCACTATATAGGGCTGCAAACCTAATTTTCCCTTTGAATGTCGGTGGTGTGTCCCAGCACGGCCTTATAAACACTGCCATGATTGAGTATTCCATGAGACATGTCATTGACATCCTAACTCTTAACATGTTCGTTTCAGCTACCCAACTCTAAGTTATCACGATGGCACTTAGATTAGCAAGCCTGAATGCCCATGGATTGAAGGTTGCCTCTTGTAAAATTCAAGTTGCACGCAACCTTCAACATCTTAGGGTGGATATTTGTTGTCTACAAAAAAATCACTTTATTCCATCGGATTATCACGGTGTGTTGGAGAGAGACTTTCAGCTCTACTCAGCATATTTTGATATCTATTCAAGGGGAGTCTCTTGGCTAGTTAAACAAACTTTGAGTGCATCATCTGACCCAGTATTTGTGGATCCTGAGGGTTGGCTGTGCATTCTAGATGTTACCATAAAAGATGTGGAATTTCGACTTATTGAGGATTCAAGCCTTTCATGAATTCATCTCGGTGGTTAATTCTAGTGGGAGACTGGATTGTGGTCCTGAATTCTGACTTAGATTGCAATGGTAATTGTTCAAGGGTAGCTAATCGAAATCAGAATTTTATTGATAAGTTTGATCTTGTCAATAAGTAATGAAAATGCCTTGGGATATGGTATGGATCAGGACATAAAGCCGCGGTTCCGATTTGATGCAACTTTCTAGTAATATTGATCGGTTCTTAGTTAGATGAGTCGGCATAGGTTTTTTAGATTCTCCAAGTTTTCATAGTTTATTCGAACCACAGGCTTGTCTGGGTTTGGTTAAACTTAGATAGTGTTAAACCTAGGATGACTGGACACTGGAAGTTCAACACATCGTTGTTCAACTTGAAGGACTTCCGTGATTAGCTTTTACAAATCATACCATGGGAACTGATGGGAGGCATAAGTGGTGGGGGTCATCTGAAAAAAGTAATTAGGTCTTTCATTGCCGATTATAGTCGCCAACTCAATCTTAGCTCTAGGGGAACAAAAGTGACAAAGAGACTAGATTAAATCAGGCAGTGGAGGAGGAGAAGGATAGCAGTAATTTTACTATAATTAAGGCAGGACTGGACTCCTTGGATAACAAGGAGGATCAGAGAATTTTAATTAGGGCTAGGCTAAAGAGAGTGCCAAACGAGGTCACAAATATGGCCACTTAATTGCATGCAGAGAAGCCTCGACAGTCTACACCAGTGTCGCATTGCTGGACAGATGTACCATGACCACAAATGACGGAATTTTGGAGAGGTTTCAATCTATATTTTCAGGATCTCTTTACCAGGGAGCCCACTCTGACAATTGTTCAGTTCAACACCTATTTAACCGACTTTTCTTGACTCGAGGCAACTGAAGCAGCTAAGTGTGAAGGTTGTATAAAGGAAGAAGAAGTTCTGGAGGCTCTGAAACAGGTCGGACTGGACAGAACTCCTGGTCTCGACTATCTACCTTACAAATTATATTGAGGTTGTCGCTCATTTCTATACCCTTGCTGTCCGTAATATTTAACTCCTGGTTTAGGAATGGGTGCATTCCTCAGTATTTTACTAGGGGAATCATTAAATTGCTATGCAAGGATAAAAATGGTGGGGATGGAATAGGTAATTTGCAGCCCTTAACGATGTTAAACACAGAGTTAAAGATTTTGACCAAGATTTTAGCAAACCATCCACAACTTGTCTTGCATCGCTTTATAAGTTGTTCCAAACAGACTTATTCTGTTAAGGGTCGGATGATTCAAGATAACTTGCACATGATACACTTGATCATAGAAAAAATCGACACTAAAGTAGTTATGGTGAAGGGGTGCAAGTTCATCTTGTTTGTTGGAGCACATTCTGTTGAAGTACTTGTAAAACATACAAAGCAATGCAACTATCCAAATAGTGACTGTACCTAAACCTAAACGTAGATTCCATGAACAAATCTTCTTTCTTAGAACTGTACACCTGTGAAACTCTCTTCCGTTTGCCTGCTTTCCAGTTGACTACAATTTGATTGTCTTCAAGTCCAACGTAAACAAATTCTTGATGAACAATCCCCCTAAGTAATCCAATTTACAAATTTCCATCACTTACAATTACTACGCTATAATCCCATTGACTACTGTACACCCATTAACCCTTATCCTCGAGTGGCCTCTGGGTCTTGATAAGTGGTGACTCCTTTGTATATTAAAAACATGTATGATACTGACAGGTGTGAAAATTTTCTAGCCATGTAGAGGAAATCAACCTTTTTTGCAGCAGACTTAGCAGTATCTTTTATGCATTTATATGATATGTGAATATTAGGCTGAGTTGTTTGAAATCTGCTCGACTCTATTTCCAAACAACTTATTATTGGATGAAACCTTACTTAAAAAAAAAATTTGATTCAATTTTTACCCCAAACAAGGCACAGTGCCACTTTGAAGTAGGGGGCTACTATCGGGGACATGTTGCAGGGTATTATGAAAGGAAATGAGTAGCAAGATGTCTGTTCACATTACACTTGAACTTCTGCTAGCAATCAAGAACACAAAAATATTGTGGGCCAGCGTTCGGGCCGGACTGTACGATTATAGCAGTTAAACCAGTTTGTGGCATATTTCCTGTTTATATTTGAATGCAAACACTGGTCCACAATATAAGTGTACTTCTTTTGATCAAAATGAAATATACCTATTCAAGCATGTGAATGATGTAGCGTAAGTTTGTGGATGATCGCATGTCGATAAATCATCCCCCATACACACATGCACAACAAAAATAAGATTCACATACGAGGTCAACCGTGAAAAAGAAAAAAAAAAGTCTCATTAAACACTTCAGTTTGGTTATTTTTCAAGCTGTTATTTTGTTGTCAATAAAATTTAATATATACGAATGGAGGCTCTCTGCCTTGTCCGGTAATAAAATACACTTAAATATATTATAATTCATGCATATTTCATACTCATTATTACAGGACCAATTGTCTATTGAATATTATATATATATATATATATATATATATATATATATATATATATATATATATATATATATATATATATATATATGAAATAAAATGGAGGTGGAAGGACCTGGATACTCAACGTTCTTCCACCTCCATTTTATTTCATATCGTCGGATTTAATCCAGCTCAACAATCATATATATATATATATATATATATATATATATATATATATATATATATATATATATATATATATATAAAGAGCTTTTATTTATAAGCTACAATCAACACCCAAATGAATGCTTTGACGATAATTACGGTTTTCAAAAGGTGAACAGTTAAAAGATACATCTGCCTTATTTAAAAAATGCTAGGTTTATTTATGGTGTCTTTTATATATAAAAAAAACCCACCCAATACTTTTGCTGATGAGGAGACTTTGTTTTAAAAAAAACTATATGTCAAAATTATTGTCCATGGCTTTATGTCTATCGCAATAAAAACATCGTTTCCGAAACGATCGTACAAATTATTGACTTTGTTGTTGTTCCTTCTTATGAAACAGATTTTTTAATTTTTAATTTTAATTTTGATTTTAAATTATCAATCACATTACTATATATATATATATATATATATATATATATATATATATATATAGTACTGATTTCAACAATTAAAAATGACTTGGGTGCTATCAGCCAGAATCGAAACCAAAACATTTAGTGGTCCAGCCACGTTTCCTACCTTTTGAGCTATCAACAAATAGATAAGAAATATGTAAAATTAAACCACTTCAAACTGTGAATGAATTTGCGCATGCACAAAAATAATAGAAATATGTCGCTAAGTTGAAACGAACAGTTTGCATTTCAATTTGCCGATATATGTCTGAGCGCGTTATTCATCCATCCAAACAAAGATTTTACTCGTTATAAACCATCTCGAGTGTATGATTACTATTGCTTGTTAAATTCAGTGCTATATGACTAGTAGGTTAAAAGTTTATCGGTTAAATATTTTCACACTGACACACGTACATACATTTACTGTTTTATTTATATAAATTTGCATTGTTTTGTCATTCTTTTGATATTTGTCTTTCCACCTACAAAACACGTAACGCATTACCACATTATTTGCAGCAGACTTATCAGTATCTTCTGTGTATTCCAAATTACATTCACTAGTAGGACCTGTGGAAATTCCACAGTGGCATCTTTCATATGTAAAATATTGCTACTAGGCAATCTGTAGACATTCAGTGTGATTGGAGACCCCACGATATTATTGTAGTTTTTTTAAAAATTAAAACTGTAAAAGTATTTATGTAACTAATCTGGTTAATATAGTGTCAGAATAAATCTGTTTATTACGGTTTATCTCCAATATCCTTATAGAAGTCTGTGACATATTTCCATTGTATAGATGGCCGGCGCAAGAGGAAACCTCATGATATTATACCATCTTTAGACAGAACAGATACTACTCTTGGATCCTAGCCAGAAGATCAAAAAGGTATATTTTAGTTTCACTTAAGCGACATCATTTTATTTTTATTTTATTGTTTTTTTACATTGTGTCTTCAGTGATCGGGAGATCCTATTTATTAAGGAGTATAGAAGGTGATAGCATACTACGGACATTAAATTAACGTATCGATATATTAATAATTTAATGTTCATAGTATTTTATCACCTTCTATCCTCCTTTTTAATAAATAGGATCTCCTGATCGAATAATTTATAATCTGGAAACCGTTATACACGTAAATACATTAGGATTGATTGAATGAGAGGTGGTTTAATACACTGGCATTCATTCAAATCATTTTTCTTATATTTTTAAGACGTGGCACTTCTTTTAAATTGTGGCACAAGACTAAGTGCTCTTTTGTGGGAGTTGGAGTTCCCCATAATTAGAAGCTTTTTGCCTGATTTTTATGGTGGTTGGTTGTTTTTGTTTTACGGCATATCAACCCTTTTTCAGGTTATTTAATGCCGAATCCAGTGATTTTGAAGAACAATTTTTGAATAGAGTATATTTGTTTTTTTGTTTTTTTTTAAGTCGGTTTCTATTTAACCCATAGTTGGGACCCTAACAGGTACTACCACTCCGGGTCAGAGTGGACCTTGGAGCAATGACAATTAAAGGGTGGCTCCACACTCCCCAAAGCCTGCAAGCTGGGGCCTCACCATCGGATATAGTTTAAGGTCATATCCAGACCATTATTTTTATGGTTCTTATGAAGAGACACGTATGATAAAAAGCGCGCTGTTAAAAGCATCATGAAAAACGCGGCCCACACTCAGCTTAGGTTGACAGGTTGGTGACAAAAAATTAGGGCAACTACACTATAATAACGAAAACGAAAAACCGATATAAAAAACAATGGTATCTACTGACTTTTTGTGTCAATTTCAACTAAAAAAAACGATATCTATTTAATTTGCATGTCATAAGTACTTAAATATTATCACATTATTTTAAAAACACAAGTTTTCGATCTTTATTGTAAAAAAAACCACGTGACATAATTTTTTATTTTATTTATTTATTTATTTTTTATTACATTTTCATCCTAAACAAGGCACAGTGCCACTTCGATGTAGGGGGCTACTATCAGGGACATAGGTTGCAGGGATACTATGTAGGGAGTTGAGCAGCAAGAAGTCTGTTCACATTACACTTGAACTTCTGAATGTCAGTAGAGTTGGGAGACTGGAAACCGGAAGGGAATACCAAAGTCTAGCAGTTCTGGGGAAGAAACTATTAGAAAAGAAGGCTTTTATACGTATAGGGATCTCAACAGTGTAGGGGTGGGATTTTGCTGCTTGGCAGTTTTGTTGGGGGTATTTATGTCAAGGAGGCACAAGGGCTTGTAGTTCGTCAGAGCATCTACCATAAATATACTTGTATAACAGGCAGACGGATGCACCATTTCATCGATGGGACAGAGGTTGAAGCTTAGATGACAGTTTGGGACCTATCAGGTTGGCGACTCTCTTTTTAATCCTGCCCAGGAGTGAAAGACTAGTAGCAGATGTACCAGACAAATCTGACAACAGTACTCCATACATGGGCGAATGGTAATCTTGTAGAGGTACAGGATACTTTCAGGTGTAAGTAACTTTCTAGCATGGTATAGAGAGCCCACCTTCCTCGCATCATCCTTGGCAATGCCCTCGATCTATTTGCTCCAACTTATGCTCCCTGTGAACATTAAGCCGAGGAGCTTGAAAAAGTACTTTCAGGTAGTTTGCCATTAGCCATAGCTATTGGTGCTTGAGCATGTTTCTTGTAATTATTAAAGGAAACAAGCTTAGTCTTGGCAGCATTAAACGTTACCATCCATTTTTGTCCCCAATCTACTACAGACTGGAGGTCTTTCTCTAGGGTTTCCACTATTGTTTTAATTAATCATTTATAAGGTAAGCAATGACGTACTACTCAATAAACCACAGATCAATGAATTTAATTATTTAAAGAAAAAAGTATCCAACAACTTTTAATTTTAACAACAAAGTGTTGTAACGTGACACGAACACGTGACTATTGTTCCATGTATTTTAAAAGACAAAATGTAGCAGTTTTCTTATCAACTCACATACAAGTTGTTGTTACCCGACACGGACTTCTATTATTGTACCTAACAAAACAAATCTATTTTATATTTTATATCTGTATATCGTTTTTCCACTTAACGATACAACGAAAAATGCATGCAACTAATGACCTGCACAGCCAACGAACTGAGGTTCATGGAGAAAAGTAACGAATAAGGTATGAATGAAAGGAATAACAGTAATTCGTTGCTCATTTTAAAAGAATTGATTTTGTAAAAACCTACGAAAGCGAGAAAAATCGAATACCTTTTAGAAATGTCGAAGTTTTAGTGCATTTTAAACAATTTAATATATTTCTACTTGGCAGAGTATCATTAATAAGCTGTAAAAAAAGTTATGTCAGAACTCCTTCTCATCAACACTGCAATTCGTACCAACTCCTTTTAACTTAAAAAGTAATTCATAACACTATCTCTCAACATCTATGCTCTCTCTCTCTCTCTCTCTCTCTCTCTCTCTCTCTCTCTCTCTCTCTCTCTCTCTCGACTTGAAAGATACTCGACACTATAATTCGTCCTTCTTATAGCCGCTGTTTCACTTATCTGCAGATTAATGCCACATTTCTATAAGGAATCCATCTAAAAACTTAACTTTTTCCTTTCTTCTTTTTCCTTCCCCGATCCTGTTACCTGTATGTAGTTTCTTCGACTGCAACATTTCATTCGTCTTTATATTTATGAACACAAAACTCACATAATTGCAACTAGGCGTTTTATCATTGGCGACACTTGGATCTATAAATTTCTTTTCTGAACCCAATAACAATTGGTCAGTGGCGTGCAGAGTTTTGTTGATGCCAGAGGACAACTTGATTGTATGCTTTAATATAGAAGTATAATATTAGTACTGACCGGGTCAGAAGTTCTGGTTGATTTGCACTAGTTTACAAGGATCATGAAACTCCAGAAAAATGAAAAAAAAAAAAAAAAAAAAGTCCTCTTTCTTGGCTAACATTTATACTAACCATGGGTGCAGAGTTGGGTTAGGGTTAGGAGTAAGATTAGTGGCCACCCATAGCACGAACTTACGAATAAAAGCAAGATAAG
The DNA here is from genome assembly GCF_053919585.1 of Euprymna scolopes. NCBI lineage: Eukaryota > Metazoa > Mollusca > Cephalopoda > Sepiida > Sepiolidae > Euprymna > Euprymna scolopes. The sequence continues at coordinate 2,607,183 of NC_136493.1, forward strand.
GTTTTTAGTTCTCTCTCACTGCAAGAACTTAGACACCAGGGTCGGAAAATGGGAATGAGAAGTCAGTGCCTCCGAAGATGGCACTCTGACCTCCAAAAAGTACTCGGGCAGCCTCGTCGGCATTCCCTGATAAGGGAGCCTCAAATGATTAACAGTAAACTAACCCTTCCTCAAAGAGAGAAGACTAAACCTGGAGGGTGGACCCTCTAGAACTGCACAAAACTAAACTCCCACCGCAAAATTAACAGGAACCAGATCATTACAGGAATGATCTAATCTCTTTTGATTTGGGACAAGATAAAATATATTGTTTCCCGTCAATTGTAGAATTGGAGTATTGCTGATGAAGGGCGTTTCTTTTTTTTTTTTTCTTTTTGCTATTCTACAGTCTTTATGTGCGTGTGATCTTTAGTGTATACACTACCAGAAAATCTTACCATGATCTGTTATTATTATTTGACATAAGGTTTACCCTTGCTCAGATATTAGTTGTTTTTAAGGTTAATTCAACACTGTTTGCCACACACAAATGTTGAGCTTTCTACGAGGAAGGTTTTCAAGTATTTAGTGGCAATTGTTGAGCATTCAGTAAGTGAACAACTGTACTTTTCTTTTTCGTCTCCTTTCAGCTTTCTGTTGCATAAGTGACGGACAACGCTGGGAAAATGTTGAATGTATTGCATACATGCAATTATGGAACTAGGCAAAGCTAGATGTGAATCGAATCGTTGAGCGATAACATCAACTCTAAATCTCGTTCGAAGAATCGAGATCATAAAACAATATAAGAGTATATTTTAACTGGATTGGTATCGCTAAAAGTGCAAAGCAATAAACCAATCGAAATTTTGATTAAGAATATAAAAAAAAGCGAACAATCAGATTCCAATCAAGGAATGTGGTTGATGTCAATATAAGACATAAACAAAAGTCAGTCAGATAGAGGAAGAGAGAGGAAGGTAGCGCTGACACTTCTACCGTCGCCGGCACCGACCAACCACACCCCATACTGACCCGAACCCTCTCTTTTCACGCTATCACTGTAATGTAAATAAAATTTAATGTTGATTTAACAAGTGTCTGCTTATTTGATTACAAAAGCCATGGCTAACAGCATGTATATACCACTGGTACGCATTTTGTTGAAAGTGCACATCATAAATTATATAAACGATAATATTACATTCTGTCTTGCCTTCTTCAAAGGAACTCCCTCGTTCTTGAAACGGCTTGCTTTTATGCAACCCAGGATAATCTAATTTGCATACGAGCGGTGAGAATTCACATTAATTTACGGCGCGACTGTTGAGCATAAAATCAGCTATGTATCGCCATTTTGGTTTTTCTATTATTAAGTGACTGGACTTTACAAAACTCAAAGACACAGGAACATTTCTGAGGTCATTTTCGCAATTGCTACATATTTCTCTACTATAATTAAACGTTAGATCACATTATAGTTCAGATAGGCCCTGAACTGGCATCTAAGCTTCAGCCTCTGTCCCATCGACGAAATGTTGCATCCCTCTGCCTTTTCTACAAGTATTTTAGTGGTGAATGCTCTGACGAACTGCAATCACTTGTGCCCCCACGACGTGAGCACCCTCGATAAACCCGACAGGCTGCTAAATCCCACCCCCACACTGTAGAGATCCCTAGATGTAAAAGATCTTTTTACTCCAATAGTTTATTCCCCAGAACCGCTAGACTCTGGAATTCCATTCCAGGTCCCTGCTTCCCCAACAGTACTGACGTGCAGAAGTTCAAGTGTAACGTGAACTGACATCTCGCTGCCCAAATCCCTACACAGTACCCCAGTAGTTGTTGCCCCTGATAGTAGCCCCCTACACCAAAGTGGCAATTTGCCTTGTTTGGGGTGAAAATGTAATAAAAAAAAAAAAATAGAACTTGGGATAAAATAGCACATGTGTGAGACATGCCCGTTACGCTTTACTTCCCCAAAACAAAACTGGAAATCTATACATCTATAAAAGTTAAATTGTGTGTGTGCGTGTGTGTGTATGTGCGCGTACATTTTCCTACAAAATTACTCTGTCAATTTTCAGTCTACAGACTCGAGATTTGACATAAGGGTATTGAGATTTGGGAAAATCTTTTTAATTAGTTTTCGGCCAGAAATTTGGCTGTCAAGAGGTCAAATTCATCGATTTGACTTGTGAAAACTCTACCAAACTTCTCCGCCAATTTTGGATCTAAACACTTGAAATTTTAGATGTAGGTTACTTGGACATGGATCAAACTTATTCGATTTGAGCCCAAAACAATAAATGTTAAGGGGTCAAAATTGGGGTCAAAGTTAAAAAAATTGACCTTTGCGGTCTCTACCAAATTACTCAGCCAACGTTTAGTCTAAACATTTGAAATTTTCCATAAAGTGTATTCAGACATAGAGCAAGCTTTTTAATCGTTTTTTGGATGAAAATTTGTCTGCCAAAGGGGTCAAAGTTCAAAAGATTTTACCTTTGCGATCTCTAGCAAACTATTCAGCCAATATTTTTTATCTAAACATTTGAAATTTTACATTTAGCGCATTCGGACATGCAGCAAGCTTTTTAATCAGATTTTGGGTAAAAATTTCGATGCTAAGAGGTCAAAGTTGAAAGAGTTGACCTTTGCAGACTCTACCAAACTGCTCCGCCAATTTTGGATTTTAACACTTAAAATTTTAGATGTAGGGGTAGTGGTCACGAGTCAAACTTTTTAATGTATATATACCTATGCATATAAAGTTATGAACAGTACATAGGGCCCGAACAAAGCCGGGTTGAACTACTAGTGAACAAATAAAATCCTGGTTGGCACTTTTTCTTTTTTAGAAAACGTTTTTCTCATTAATTTCGGCACCACTTCAAAAAGTCTTGCGCTGCCAAATGTTCATTTTGCTACACACTAATTTCTCCTTTCTCCGACCGCATGCCGGTCACAACTTGCCTCGCTATTTACACGTCCATTTTCTTTGACATCGACTTTCTTACTCCGACCTTACTCTGGCTGTATGCAGGTTATTTCTCACCTGCGTCTTAAAATGTCCGTTAACTTTGTTTTTCTCTGAGCACGCGTTGCATTTTTTCACTGTTTTCTGTGTTTTCTCTTCTCGTGCACACTTTCTAATTTGCATACGTACGTTTTTCTGCTACTGCTGCTGTTGCTGTTAATCTCTTTGCTTGCTGGCCATCCTTCACTGCTGCTGATAGTTTCAACACATCCACACACACACTATGTTACCTGCTCCCCCTGTGAAAAGGGCTCCTGCTCAGATCAGCATTTGGTCTCTGACCTCATCGAAACTGTTGGTCGTGATCGTCTGTCTGCCGGGAGGTCTCAGCTCCGTGTTGATTCTGCTGAAAAGCAAATAACTTCGCATGCACGCCAGAAAAAGAATACAAACTCAGGATTTCTAACTACGAAAAAGTTAATTTCATAAAAGTTACAAGTTTTTACATATATACATCGTTCAGTTCGATTACACCAGAAAACATCAATATTCTCCCCAAATCTTATTCTTTGTTCTCACAATGGCGGTCAGGATGGATGGAGGGGGTCTGGGGCTTTCTTAGAACGTGTGTCTTTCTCGAGATTAGCTAAACCAATCAGGGTCTGACACGCTTTCTGGGGAATCCCCAGATCCATTTTGCGTGTGTGCAGTTCAGCAATTCGTCCGGAGTTTGTAAATGTGGGACCAAAAATGAAATCCTTTTCACACGACCCCAAGGGGTCAAACCTTGTAAACTTCTCTACTCAGAAACCCAGAACGCCTGACCCGGCGCTCTTCAGGCCACACAATGTCATTCCTCATTATTCTGACATTTCCTGTCATTGTTTTAAACAATAAAAAATATCTGTTTTTTATCAAACACAATAAACTCGTCCCTTTTTACAGGTCATCCGCCGCTGTCCGGGATCTGATCAACGTTTAACGGACAATCTCAGCATATTTATGCGGTCTTACTCACGGTTTTAGGGGATTTTAACCTCCCCAATGTGGAGCAGTATCGCTCCTCAAGACGGTCACATCATACCCTCCCTCAAATTCTTTACAAAAATTTAATTAAACCTGCCTGAGGCAATAAAAAAAAACAAGAAAACTCAAAAGTTCAGACAATAAAAACACGAAGACTGAAATCCAAATAAAACTTATCGTATCGTCGACATTTCTATTTTATTCTTTTTTCATTTTAAAAATAAAGAAATTCCAACATATTCTTCCAAATATTTAATGGCAATGTTTTAATACGTTTAAAGGGGGAAAACTCAATGAACTGTTTAAATAGTGAGAATGCATGTTTTCTTTTTGTATTTTCAGAAATTTTATTGAAGCAATGTTGAAGTGTTTCAGCTTGGTTGTGCAAGAATACATTTTCAGATGTTTAAAACATTTTACAAAGCCAGTCAAATCTTTTCAAAACCATATCTGAGTTTGCATAGTCTTTTGATGTTTGTTGGATATGTGTCTGAAAATTCACCAAACTGAAACGGGATATTTTTGTTTAAGTAATAACGTCAGTGTTTTTTTTTCTTCGTGATAGTCTTCATAACACATATGTTATAATGTTAATTGTGTTTCAAGATACATTTATACGTATATGTTTTTTTTTATTTTCAACTAAAAATTATGTTAGTAAATCGGTGATCCTATCTTGGACGTACATGTATCTTGTCGCTACAACGTGGATATAGTTCGTTGTAGAATCTTGTTCTGACACGGCACCGCAATATATTGAGGTCACGATAGTCACGTTCTTGTTTGGATCAGCGATTGTCCATTGTTTTGGGCCCACGATGTGAATAAGATACCCATGGTTTCTTATTTCTTGGAAACGCCGCTCAGGCGAGTAGTTAAGTTGGGCTTCTGTTGTCATTACTTCTTCACAGAGTTGAAGAAAATTTAGAAACTAGGAACCAGAGAATTCTGCGGCTGAAAATAAGATGCTATTTAATGAACAGACAATACATTATCGTCTTAGAAAAAATATCTTTATATATATATATATATATATATATATATATATATATATATATATATATATATTCCACCTGTAAATTCGATAAGTACCGGGTACGTGTTTAATGTCGTAGATAGCAGTTGCTGACAACAGTGAACAAAATAAATAAATAAATAAATAAATAAATAAATAAATAAAATAAGCAAAAACATTACATCTGTAACGTTACGCACGATTACACACGTAGACCCAACACGTTGTAGCAGAGTACGTCGCATAGAACAAGCAATAGCCCGACTCCTTTTTTGCTACAACGACATTTATTTCCTGATTCTGCCAGTTGTAACCTCTTGTTATGGCCGTGACGACATCCACGTCTCGAACGTGATCGTCTTCGCGAATGTGCTATCTTTTTCCTTATCGTGGCATCATTTCGGACATGGCTCAATATTTGCATACGCGCGTCCACACTCTGTTGCACATATTTTATCTCCCTAGAGTCGACACTTCCGGTGGCCGTTTTAACTCTTATGTACTTCGTGACTTTCCGATCGGGAAATGGCTGATAACCAGTTATTCGTACCTTGGGTGGGGGTGGGGGGCAATCATGGCAAATTAGCATTTTAATAGGTGTAAGGTGTTTTTTTAACATGAATATAAAAATACGATTTTTTAAAAACATTAGCAACGATGTTTAAAGCGCATTGTGGCACAATATCGTTCTACATTGATTTCTTATTTTCGAAACTTCGTTTATAAAAAACGCTCTTTTTATCTTGCAAAATTCCTACTAAAAAATATAGTATAAAATTTATCAACTCGATTCACACTAAACCGGAAGTATCGATTTCTAACGAATTTTCGTTTTACTCACTTTTAATAGTGTCGTATTCTGATGGACTTTAAGAAAGTAAGCGCACCTTTCCGAAATAATCCAGATAATACGCATGCGTAGAATTGTGTGGGCCACTGGAGTTCCATGAACCATGGGATCGCATTTTAGTCGCTCTGTTAGAAACCGGATAGAAGAAAGCAAGAAAAGACGTACGAAAATGTAGTCTTAAAATTATACGGAGGATGTGTTGAGGGAGACTATTATTAATCTGTAACTCACTAAGAGGTTTCATGTAACGCGAGTTAAGGAGTAAAGCAAGTCACATTCGATTCGACAAATATATTGGCAATAATTGTTGTTTTTTTTTTGCTCATGTTGTGACTTAAACCTACAAAACACTTTTATTCGCATCTCTGAACTGAACGAGGGATTAGGCCTCTGTTCATTACTTCTATTCTATGTTGACTTAAGTGACAGAAAAGAGTCTGTAAACTGAAAAAAAAAATGCTCGATAATAATGAATAATAAGTTTTTTTAAAAAATCTTTTTTAAAAATATAATCTATTTCTTAAAGTACTAGCCGTATTAACCAAACAATGGATTACATTTCGAGAGTTTAAGCTTTGAACCCCTGACGTCAGTTACAGGTTCTACGTAATCACAGATCAATCAACTCGGGAACAAAGGTATAATCTAACTGGCAGTCATCGTACATCTATAAGTTTTAACTTTTTTTTTTTTACACAGTGATCACCACTTATAAAGGCCCGGAAGCCACTCAGGGATAAGGGTTATTGCAAGTACATTACGTTAGTGAGGAGATTTGATGAAGTGTTTAATTAGGGGGCGGTTCATTAGGAATTTGTTAACATTAGACTTGAAGACATCCAAGTTGTAGACCGGAGGGAAACAGGCAGACGGAACAGAGTTCCACAGGCGTGCAGTTCTAAGAAAGAAGCTTTGTTCATGAAATCCGCGTTTTGATTTAGGCACAGATATAGAGTGGGGGAAATTTTTCACAGTGGATTCAGCTAGACGGGTGTTTTTCGTGAAAGATTGGCGAGGGGGGACCAGGGATTGGAGTTCATACGAGCACCTGCCATGAAAATAACGATAAAACGAGGATAGGCTCGCAACGTCTCTTCTGTGGGAGAGGGGTTGCAGGGTAGAGAAAAGGGCATCCCCCACTAAACCACGAAGTCTATTTTGTACTCTGTCAAGGCAGGATAAGCTGTTTTTAGCAGCTCCTGCCCAGATATGGCAACAGTATTCCATCCTTGGCCGTACTTGGCTTTTATATAGATAGAGAATTGCATCAGTAGTGAGATATCTTCTGGAGCGGTAGAAGGATCCCACCATATTTCCAGCGACTTTGGCAACAGACTTGATGTACGTGTTCCATTTCAGATCAGGAGTAAAGGTCGAACCCAGAAGCTTGTCAAAACACGGGGCCTCACAACTCTGAAAGATTTCTTAAAAACAAACAATATTTAAAATAACAATAAAAGCTTTGCAATATCAGTTTGTCAGATTTTACCCAAGATTTCTCTAAAAAAAAAATCTGATTTGTATAGTTGGATTCTGTTTATTTATTGTCTATGTTTTTATTTTTTATAATTTTATTTGCGTTTTTTTTTATCGTTTAATCCTCATCCTATGGGAGTTTGTTTAAAATTTTTTTTTTATAATTTATTTTTTATTTTAATTCCTAAATTTGGACATTTTCATAGTTTCATTTTTACGCTACTAAACCAAGATTTTATTCATCATAAACCATCCTTAGTGTATGATTACTATTTCCTGTTAATTTCAGTGTTATTATGTGATTAGTAGTTTAAGAGTTTATCGGTTAAATGTTTACTCAGACACACACACGCATCTACTGTTTTATTTATATAGATAAATGGAAATATATATCGACCAGCAGTAATTATCAATTCCTACACTGATGCTTGTTTGTATGCATAAAAATTACTAATATTTATCATGGCGGAGAAAAGTTATGTTATTGTAAATTGTTATATTTTAGGATTTGCTGGAATATTATACGTTTTTGAATTGAATATGGATTTTGCATGGAAACTGCATTAATGTTAACATCTGTCATAAGATTATTTTCGATCGTCTTAAATTAATCATTGTACGCGAATTCGCAAAACATAAATCATTTTGACAAATGGATTCGAAAATTTACACAAATATCGTTTTGTTATGTTGATTCATGAGAAATCCTCCTGATATATTTTCTCTAAACAAAATATCGAAAGAATGATACAACGATTACCTGCTGGTATGTGTTGGTTAGTTCAACTAGCGTAACATTGCAGTACGAAAGAATGTTGTAACGCTTGTGGTTGTTCATGATAGTAGACATAAAACACATAAAGAAAACACGTACAATTTTGGCTGGTGAATGTAATATATTGGACAGGATTATCTCCCTTGCACTTCAATGAACTACGGATGAAGTGTTCCTAGTTTAGGACAGCAAAATTAAAGAATTAAAAAAATATGAAAAAATTCGTCTTTGCAAGCCAACAACCGCCAGGTTTGAGATCACCACTGTCAACCTTCGTCTGTCTGCCTCTCTCCGGCCTAACCTGTCAACTCCTTTTATACATGTCTCCTGCGTGATTTCACGTGATTTTGCGTGACTTCCACCAGAGCACACATTTTAAAACTATGGGCGCCATCTTAATTTCTCTCTCTCTTTCGCCCAACCTCACCCGACACACACACACCGTAAGATCTCTGTTCGTTTGATCTGTTTTTTCTCCTTTCTTTTTCTCCTTTCCTTCTGTTAACTTTAAACAAATGTTTCTTTCGGTGTTAGCTGTACGAATGATACGCAACACAATTACGATGACATGTGTTGGTTGATTCAGTTTTTTTTACTCACGTTCACCCCTAACAAGGCATACCGCTACGTGAACGTAAGAGGTTACTATTTGCGACCACGCCTAGAAAAGATTAACAAGATGTTGGTTTACGTTACATTTAAACTTCTGTATATCAGTACAGTCAGGGAAGCAGGTAGCAGGAAGGGAATTCCAAAGTCTAGCTGTACGAGGAAAAACTATTAGAGTATATAGCTGGTATTTAGTGACCTCAACAGTGAAGGGCACGTTTGTCGGGGATACGTATGTCGAGGGGGGCACAAGTACAACGAGTTCATCAGAGCACATTCCGTTAATATATTTGCAAAACAGGCACATAGATGCAACATTGCGGCGATGTGACAGAGGGAGCCTAGTTTACAAAGTGGGATATATTAGATTGAAAACTCTTTTTTGGACCCTATACAAGTGGGAGAGACTAGCGGTAGATGCACCAGCCTAGATGTGGGAGCAATGCTCTATGCATGGAGGAATGGCGGCTTTGTAGAGGTACAGGATACTCTCAGGTGTAAGTAGTTTTCTAGCACGATAGAGGGAATCCACCTTCTTTGCAGCAGCCTTCACAATGTCCTCAATGCATTTGTTCTAGTTCATATTGCCTGTGAAGGTTAGGCCGAGGAGCTTGATTTTATTATTTGATTGTTTTTCTTATGATTCTTAAATTTGAAACTTATCATAGTTTAATTTTCACGCTTTTTTATTGTGTAATTTTAATCATTTTATATTTTTATTTTTAACTTAAAAAAATATTTTTCATCATTTTACACTTTAATTTTTGCTTTTTATATTTCTATTCGCGCCTTTTTATATGTATGTTGTCTTTTAATCTTCTATTTTTTAATTTTCATCTTTTTATAGTTAAATTTATGCCTAGTTAACACATGAATATTGATAAATCACGTATAACAAAAATCCTTCTGGTATGAGGCAGTCAAACATTTAAATATTTTAATAATTAAGGTTTAGCTGTTGGAAGGACCAGACAAGCGTGAAATCAGTTTTAATAAATATCACTTTTTATTAAAAATAAAATTGGATTTTTTTTCGAATTTTTGAATAATAAAAGAGTCACTTTCAGGAAAAATGACATTTTTTTTTGTTTTGTTTTTCTGTTTTCTTTTTATTTTCCTTCCTTTTATATGCTATGGTGGTGGTATGTTCTGGCATGACTTCGTAACTCCAAGCATCTCAAGAGAAATAAAAAACACAAGAAACAGAAAAAACATAAAAAAAACAAAAAAAAACAAACAAGAAACAACAAAAGACAAAAAAAAAACAGAAAAAAACAAAAAATAACAAAAAACAAAAACAACAACAAAAACAACAACAACAACAAAAACAACAAAAAAAAACAAAAAAACAAAAAACAACAAAAACAAAACAACAAAAAACAAAGAAAAAACCCAACAAAAAACAACAAAAACAAAAAAAAACAAAAAATAAAAAAAAAACAAAACAAACAAAAAACAAACAAACAAAAAACAACAAAAAACAAAAAAAAACAACTGTCCAATTTTCTGAAGATGAATATTTTATTCGAAATTTGAAAAAATAATCAATTTTATTTTTAATAAATAGCAATATTTATTAAAAACAGTTTCACTCTCGTCTGGTCTTTTAAATTGTTAAATCTGAAATTGTTATCGTGTTTCAAACAGTGAAATCCTCATTATCTTAACGATTTATTCCACAGAAACACTTTCATCAAACCAAAACTTAACGTTGTGTCTAACTTCCTGAAAACGAGTCAATATACGCGACCACAGTGGCTAAGTGGTTAATGACACAGACTTAAAACCTGGGTATATCGAGTTCGAATTCAGTTCGTTCCAGAGAAACACTTTCATCAAAACCTGGAGCGGAGGTAAATAAAATAAATACATTGTCTCTTGTTTCATTAGTTGAGCACTCTGGTAAAAATTTCTGCCAAAAATATTTATATTATACATACACTAGCAGGGAGACCCAACGTTGCCCGTGATTGAATAAGAATCGACGAATATTTCACACTTTTATTATAATCGGAATCGGAAATTGCCTTTTAAAAAAACAAATAATAAAATCAATTAATTGCCTGCTCTAGTTGGGAACCCGCCGAAATGCACCGGGAGGAAATTTCTTATAAATGGTTCTACTTGCAGAGAATTGATTAAAGCGCGCACGCGTGAGAGAGAGAGAGAGAGAGAGAGAGAGAGAGAGAGAGAGAGAGAGAGAGAAAGAAATATACAGAAATTAATATTATCCTAATTATTTACTTCTTAACTTTCGAAATAAAATTAGTGACACATGCGGATAGAGTCATCGAGGTAACATTCCACTTAGATTATTCTACACTATTGGTAATGTCTTGTTAGCACGGCTTCCTCTGAGAAACTTATTTAAAGAAAACTTTGTTTCTCTCAGCTTGAAAACGTTGTGTCATTCATCATCGTCTGACTGCTTCGTCTACCATTTGATCTGTTGCCCCCTTACCTCAACTTTACGTCACCCCTCTTTCATTCAACCCTGTTTTACAGATTTGAGTTATCGTTGCACTACGTGTGACCCTTGTCAAAATTCACACTGGCTAACTTAATCGCCATTGACGTAGGGTCATTATTGCTATGTCATTTTCTCTGCTTATATTGTAATAAAGTGCGTATGAGCGTGTGTGAAAATATCAGTAGCAGCCAATGGATTGCAAGTGTGCGCGGGCTTGCGCCATGAGAAAAGAAAAAAAATACTCCATGCTGTCGAGAGAGAAGAAAAATGCCACCGGTCGAGATGGACGGGTGACCACATGGTGACAGCGAGAGACTTTTAAGCTGATGTCGAGACGACTGGATTCAGTTAATCTCACGACAAACGAAATGAACAGTAAAAAAAAAAAAAAAAAAAACAGGCATTGTTTTGATAAAACAGAAAAATGTCGAATCGGATTTATTTATTTTTGTTTGTTCCTGTGCAACGGTAAAAGATGGCGTGGGGGTCCGAGAGAGATTTGAACTGTAATGAACACGGTCTGAGCGTAACAGCGACGTTACAATGTGTGTGAATTGATGACTTACATTTAGAAGAAGATGAAAAGTAAAATGATTTTGTAAAAAGACGAAGTTGCTAAATGATTAATAATAAAAAGTGTGGGGACGGAAGTAGCGACAGAGATAAGGGAAAGTAACGTTATTAAATCATCGAACATGTGGGATGGCTATGAATAATTAGCTAGAACTATTACAGATAAGAATTTTAACAATGGTTAAAAAAGCGTGGTGACGAAAGTAGTGATAGGGTTAAGGGAAAGTAACGTTGCTAAATTTTCTAATAGGTGGGTTAGCTATGATAAATTATCTAGGACCATTACACATAGGGGTAATAAAATTAGTGATTAAGAATAAAAAGTGTGAGGACGAAAGTAGTGATAAAGAAAGGGAAAGTAACGTTGCTAAACGGCTGAATTGATGAGTTAGCTATGAATAATTAGCTGGGACTATTACAGCTAAGGGTCATAAAATGGACAATGCTTAAAAATAAAAAGTATGGGGAAGGAAGTAGCGATAGAATGAGGGGAAGTAACGCAAGGGAAAATTTTGGTTGAAAGTGACTGCCTCAGTTTCAGAAGTAGCAGTCTAGAATTTTGCAGATGTTAAAATGAGCCTATAAGAGGATAATCTGAAAATCTTTGTGCTTAACAAACATATCTCTCTCTCTTTCTGTCCACAATGGGATCACGGCTGTAATATAGTAAATCAGCAGTGCAACTCAATAAACCACCAGTGTCCATTCGTCGATTCTTGTTGAATTACTTTTACTGTCTTTGTTGAAAAAGTATGCGGCAGAGTTTCACACCATTGCTGAACAGCAAACGTGGCGGGTCGAAGTAAACATGCAAAATAATATGACAACAGAATTAACGTTTGAAGTGGAAGAGTAAGCTAACAAAGCATCTTAAGCAAACGTTATAAAATTTTCTTAGTCCATTGAGTTTCAAAATTCTGGCTTTTCTCTTCAGAGGAAAATAACCAGAAAAAATGTTTATAGACTTGCTATAACATTGCTGGTTAGTGAAATAAATTGACAGTGTACACACATACCCCCGCAACTATATAGCTATAAAAATGAGAATGCGCGTGTGTGTGCGAGGAGACTTCTCAACCTATATACTCAACGAATTTTTGATCTACAGACTTGAAATTTATATATAGGGTATTCAGACACGTGGCAAACGTTTTAATCGGTTTCATCCGGGGAAAAAGACTGCTAAGGACTCAAAATTGAAAAAATTGGTACTTGGGAGAGTCATCAGATTTTTATATATTTGTCAACTGTTTCATGAATGCGGATGCGGAATTCAAAATAAGTTTTCTTTCGATCCTTTAAATCGGTTTATTTAAGTATGTGGTCGTCCTTCAAAGTGGATGCTTGAGGACGACCAGATCCAGATATTCCTTTTACCAAGCGTTCGACTTTGAATCTTCGACCAATTTTCTTCACTACAGAAAGAGATGTTTTCATTTTCTTTTCTTAAAATATCAAAAATCTGCTTGTAAATCATTCTGGACTGCCTTAATCCTGCAATTCGTTATTTTTACATCCTCGCCAAGACGCGGTCTTACCACTTTAGGATTAATTTTTCACTTATTATTATATGCAAAAATAATAATAATGATCTGCAAAATAGAAATTTTCAGTTAAAATTAACAAAAATTCATGCAAAAATATTGAAAAATCGATTTCTTCTTTATTCGTTTATTCTTGGCCCATTTTTTGATCATGAGTGTATGTATGTCTATTTTATTTATTTTCTATTGTTATTGTTAATTTTAAAATTATTTTATATCGCTATCCTAGAGTAAAATTTATCCTGTGTACACAGTTGTTCACTATTTCGCTCCTACAGTTTAATAAATGTTGGGGTGCTTTAAAGTATAGGATAGCAAATTTTTCATGAAGGCATAATCTACATGGATCGTCTAGGTCTCAACATGTGTTTGTTCGTCTTACTATTTTCCATTCGACTACCGGCGAACATACGCTTTCTTTGAGTTCCCAGTATTTGTTTGCTAGTGTTATGTTTTCATTCGATGTTTTTTTATTTTTGAACGTATTTTGTGGTCATAATATCGGGGTTTGAAATCTAAGGAAGTAACATTTCTTGTTATTCGGGGTTTCTTTCGCAAATATTGTGGCCCGGTAAACTATGCTTTTGGTTAGACATTTATTTTGAAGTGGGCAAAGTGTGTGGTATCTACATTTGCATTTATCTTGTTCATTATTAGTATTTTTATTTTTATTTTTATTATGGTTGTCGTTGTCTGGATTTGGTTTATTATTATTATTATTATTATTATTATTATTATTATTATTATTTCTACGAGTTACATATGTGTCATTTGTGTTAGTTTTATTTTTATCATGATGTCCACTTTTTTATTGTTTATTTTGTCGTTGTTTTCATTGCTTTTATTTAATATTTTGTCATCATGTGCTTTAATTATCATCTATAAATTTTCGCAGCAGCTTTATGATAACTTTAGGTTATTTTTATTGAAAATTTTATGTAAGGGATTGGTTATGGGGAAGTGCTTTTCGGTGAGATCTAGAAATTTCTTGCCAAGTTTTGTTTTTAACATTTGATTGTATGACGCCGTATACCAGATTACATTTCTTTTTCTTCTATTTTTAATTTTATTATAGTTATTGGTGTTTTGTTGCTTATATTTGATATCAATAGTTTTGAATCCACTATTTTTTAGGGCTCTTTGGTAGATATTGATTGACCTGTTAAATACATTTCCATCGCCTAAGTTATTGCTGAGTCTACTTACTATCGAGTTAGGAATCTGTTTTATAATTGATCGTGAGTAATTGGGCTTAGGGTTTACGTATATTGGATTAGCGTTATCTTTTAAGTAGGGTTCATATATGTTTTTATCTAAATTTAACGTGACGTCGAGGAAGTTTGTTATTTTTATGTTAGCTTGTATGTCTACTTTTAGGCTTAAATTTTTCATTTCCTTGTATATGATTTTCTTAAAGTTATGCCTTTTGACTTTGTTGGAGTCTTTTATTATAGCTAGTCCATCATCTCTATATAGGCCAATATCCGTAGTATCAAATATGCTTGTAAGGGTATATAGAATCGATAATTCCACACGATCTGATGCCTCAGCAGAATCCAGAGCACCCATCGCCAACACCAAGGAATTTGTCCTTTTAGTTTTTATCCATTGGTTATTGTTATTTACTAGAACTGATTGTCTACACTTTTAATAATGTGGATTTCTTCCTAGCATATATCAGTGTATGCCTCGGCAAACTCCAGGGCAATGTTGAAAAGTTCTTCGGATATCTTCTATAAGTCTATGATGTCGAACTGTATAAACGTACATTTATTTTTGTTTTCTATATTTTTAAACCAGGTGATTGCTTCGGTAGTATTTGCCCACTGGTTTAATTCTAGGTCCTGTTTGATTTGTTTGTTTACTCTAGAAAGTATTGCTTTGCTAATTCTACCTATTTCTGGTTTAGCTGGGTTTATCAAGCGAGTGCTGGGATTATTATTATTGAAGTTACTTTGAGCAAAATGTGTGCTTCTCTAGGTTTCAATTTGCCAACTTTATCGCTAATTTTTTAATTCATCGGTAATTTGTTTACTTTCAGTATTTATTCTATCTATGTAATCGCATTCGTTTGTATCTAGTTTTTTGTAGTTTTTTTTGTAATGTTTTCTGCGATTACTTTGTTATATTCTTGTTTATCTATTTTATAAAAGTTTCTAGTTTTATCTGCTTTTACAAAGATTTTATTAGAGTTGTTTATGTTTCTAACGATTTTGTGTAGCTTCCGTTGGAAATTGTTATGCTGATTGTGGAATTCTAAGTTTTTAATTACGTTTTTAAAGTTAATTTTCAAAGTTTATCAAAAGGTCGACTGCTTTTGAATTTTTTTACGGTTTTAAAACCATAAGATTTCTTTTTGTTTATGTGTTCATTTTTAAGGAAGAAATTTGCTTGCCGTCGCATTCGGCGTATTAGTTCATCTGTTGTTTTTTTAAATTGATTTAATAATATAGCTATGCTTGGGGATGTTTTGTTAGCGATGTTTCGAAATTAACCCTTTCCATATCTATTTTTTTGGTGTGGTGAAATAAATTCTTTTGAGAGTGTTCAACTGTTTCAGGAGCTAAGTATGACTACTTCATTTAATCACATAAATTAATATTATTATTTGATGCGTAAACTTTAAGTATTTACTTCAACAGTGTTCAATACATAGGTAGAGCTAGATAGTTAGTTATAAAAATATATGTGGCAATTAAGCTACACAGAATATTCCGCGTTTCATCCACGCTCGAATTCGTCAGGCTTATGCGAAGAGTTGTGGTTGTCTCGCGTTTTTATATACGCACCTTCTATTGAGTTATTAGTTAGCCAATCAGATTCCTTGTTTCCACGTCTTCCTTCCTAATCAGCCAATGAGCAGGCACTTACAGGAAAAAAGCCCAGTTAACCTTGGGTTTACCCATTCCTTTGTGTTTGTTTTTTAGTGCAAATTTCCTCTTTAAAAATGAACATATATATATATATATATATATATATATATATATATATATATATATATATATATTTACATGTATATATACAGTTGAACAATCATAGCATGAATATCTGTACAAAAATAGTTTGGAAACTTATTTAAGACACCTCGCAACACTTCAGATGAGAAGAGTAGTTGGAAACATCCAAATAATTAATCCTCATCTCAAAAATTCAGAAGCAGAAAAATGTTCGGACGTTGAAGGTTCAAATGTACTAGTTTGTTTGAGTGACTTTCCCGCGTGATTTTGTCCAGCATGCAAAAATCGGCGAGAGAAATGAGACAAACGTTTTTGGCATTAAACAGTTTATTCAGTTGAACATCTTACCAAGTAAGGATTTAAAAAAAAGAAAAAAAAAAACATGATCATCCAACGGACAACCTGGAAAAATAAATAAGAAACTGAAAAAGATGAATTGATATATAAAAGGATATCTTTAACTGTGAAAAGATAGAAAAAGTACTCACGTGTACTCGCGTATATTACCAACGTCAGTTAGTATAGTACGTATAACTGCTGACTATCAACTTGAATATGGCAGATTCGAATTCTGGTTCGAGATGAGTGCCAGTCTAGCAGTACTAAAGCGCTGTTATACAGTAAAACAACCTGTCTCAGTCTGGCTACTTTTTTAAGCCCTTCATTAGTTAGAGCTCTAGCGTAAGCGATTTCAAACACTGCTTGCTTGACGTAAAGCAAAACTCTTTGTAAATAAACAAACAACTTGAGCACTGTGAAAAGTGGTGGTCAAATTTTTATATATAAATAAACATTTGAGGAGGTCGTTCGCAGGCACCGACCCCAGAGGATAAAACTGCCGACTATCTACTTGGTGGTTACAGATTCGGACTCTGGTTTAGGGTTAGGTGCTAATCTAGCCGCATTGAAGAACTGATACAGCGAAACAGTCTGTTTGAATGTGTCAGTTACATGAACCATGTAAGTTGTCCAAAATGGTGTTTTTATACATTTTTAAAAGTGGACGTCTGATAAGTATGCGATTAAATATGCAGCAATAACATAAGTTTGTAGATTTTTTAGTCGCAACACGAAACAATATTATAATAGATACGTTTTGAAAAGTAATAAATGCCCAACTGAGAAAACTTGGAGAATTGTTATACTACTACTATATATATATATATATATATATATATATATATATATATATATATATAGTCATTCACATACAATACTGTTTCGCTGTATCACAACTCATCAGTGCGGCTAGACCAGCACCTTTCCCTAGCCAGGGATTGAACCTATAACTATCACGTTGATAGTCGGCAGTTCTAACCTCCGTCCCATAGGATTGGTACTCGCAAATTACCTCATCAAATATTCATTTAAATAAACATTTTTCCATTGCTTTTATAGTGCTCAAGCGGCTTGTTTATTTACAAACAAACAGCGAACCTCGCATTAATACCAATTGATTAGCGAGTAAGATACATTTACGACAGTGCTTTACCCTAAGAGGGGGAGGGCTTAAAATATAGTCATCCACATACAGTACTGTTTCGCTGCATCACATCTCATCAATGCG